>NW_026602119.1:0-24709 GCF_029448725.1 Salvelinus fontinalis | reverse complement strand
AAAATATCAGAATATCAGAATATCAGAATATCAGAATATCTCACACTCAAATGTCAGAATATCCCAATGAGTTTTGAAAGATAAAGTGTGAGGAAATGATGTAATTCCCTTGTACAGTAGCAGTGTTAGCTAAGGACCATGCATAAATAAAGGGTGATGATCTGGAGTTAAACCTGCGATTCTCCTTTTGATACGGCAGAGTACTCACACTCAGTACAGAGGGCTGGCATACTGTAAAATACTGCATGCAGTGCGTGAAAGCCTGGTTTTATAATAAGTCTGTCTGACTGAAGCTTAGAGGAGAACAGTAGGTTAGCAATAACAAGAGACGAGAGGAGCTTCTATAAGAGAACAGAGGGGCTATTTTCAATAACACTTTCACCCAGGGGAGTTCTGCAGTTTACAGAATAATTATAGTTTAGTAATAACACAGGGTTTTGTAAATCAGTTAAAGGTTATACAGCATTTTACTGTCAAATTCTCAAGAAGCTATTTGTTGAATTAAATCAAGAGAATAAGTAAATAGACGTACACTGAGGAGAGGGCTGGACGGCACACTGGTGGTTACAGTTGTTGCTGAGCTTGTTGATCACTCCAGTGATGTTCTCCACCTTGCTGTCCACGATGGCCTCCACGTTCCTCATGTTGATGAGGCTTAGTTCCTCTAGACGGCCCTGCAGAGCCGTGATCTGGCCCCGTGCGTTACGCAGGCTGCTGGACATCTTGTTCATCTTCACCTGCATCCCAAACACAGAACCGCTGGTAGAGCCAGTGCCTTTGCCAGTACCAGAACCGGTGCTAGTGCCAACGCCATCCCCATCAGGTCCTGTGTTGGTTCCCCCGTCTCCTCGTTCCTCCTTACTGGTGCTAGACTGTATTTCCAGAAACCCTGGTCCCATCCCCGTACCGGGACCCCCTGCTGCCTCCCCGCTGTCCCTCTGCAGGCTCTGGTCAGCCTGCTGCCGGCACTCCAGACAGTCCCTCTTCAGCCGGTTCACCGTCTCCTTCAGGCTCTGCAGCTCCTTCATGGTCTTCTCCAGCATCCTGAACTGCTTGGGCAGCTGGATGGTCAGTGGAGGCAGGGTGATCTGGTAGGGGCAGTCGTCCTCTTCTCCACACTGGCCAGAAGGCTTCATCCTCACAGGGCAGCCCCCTGAAACCTCTCCTGTAGCAGGCTTATCCTGGACCTTATCCCATCTCTGGGCTCCGTCTCCTGGGTCTGCTGCAGAGCTCCATGGGACTGCCAGCAGAAGAGTGGTGGAGGCCACAACACACAGCACGACCAGCCTCATGGTGTGTGTTTGAGTGAGTGAGTGAGTGAGTGAGTGTTTCTCAGCTACGCAGTCAGAGAGAGCGAGAGCAGCGTGAGAGCAGCCTGCAGGAGAGTGAGCGCAGGAGACTGCCTCCTGCCTGAGATAGTTGTGTCATTAATATCAGGGGAGAGAGAGGGAGGGAGGGAGGGATGGGAGGGGCTGTGTTGCGTAATTCCACCACTCCATACCAGCAGCAAAGTCAAACATTTAAAGAGAAAGTAGGAGGGCAGAGTTCTGACTGAGCTGCAGTCCTTTTAAACGTCAGCCCATTTCCCTGAACAGACAAGTGAGTCAGTACAAAGGAATTAAGATTCTCTCCTGTAGGTTTCCCCCCATCTTGTTGTTTTGCTGTTTTGTGTTGTTGGATATTTAGCCTGAACTAGGACACTAAGCCCTTTATGAAGTGGTAGAAGTGGTTGGTTTGAGGGTCTTAGAGGGTTGATACTAGATCACCTGAACAGAGAGAAAGGCTATGGTCCTGCAGTGCACTTGTTTTATCTCCGAGCGCCAATCTCAGTGTTGCTGTGGATCAACACCAATGTTTCTCTTTCCTTCTTAACTCTGGTCTCGTTGCCATGACAGTTTTAGATTCAATGTATGAACATGACATCACCAGATCTCTAATGTCTGAGAAAGACTCATTTGTATACAGAGCGTCTTCTCTCTGCCACGACCAGTTGTTCGCTCTTCCTACTGACGGACTCAGTTTGTGGTGGGTTGTGGGATACCTGTAAAGTGGGCTATAGCTTTTCACAAGCTGGAAGTCATTCACGCAATATTATTCCACAGTACGGTGTTTCATTCAGGATTAGTCATATTGAAAGTGATGCAATATTTGCAATTAAAACCCTCTATTGAAACTCTCGTTATACACCTTCGTTTTGGGTCAAAGGTGAGATGACAGTAGAGCCGTGAAAGATAAACATAACAGGTCAGATCCTGTAGCAGGCTGAAACTGGCAGTGTCCCAGGGCTCTGTGTGGTGGCGGTCATGGGTCAACGTCAGCCATCTTGTGATCACGAAGTATTGTCCCTCTGAGCCAGACGGGCTGCACATTAACGAGTCCTCCTCACCTGCAGGAAAAGCACTTGACTTTACGAATAAAGTGACTGTTATTGTTATTCCTACGATATCTATGGAATAATCTACTGTTCATGACTCATCCTCATGAATATTGTAACTGTCTGGAACTCTATATAACTGACAGGGAAACTGTTTTTGTTGTTGAGAATTGAAACCTTTCAACTATCCATCCCTTTAAGTGGCTCCCAGCCACTGAACGAGAAACTGGCTTTCATTTTTACAGAGGAAGGGAAAACCATAGACCTTATAATTGACCTATTCCATGTTGGTAGAGCAGAACTGGCAGAGTTACAGTACCAACCAGGCCTGGATCTCAGCTCTAACAGACAGAACTGGCAGAGTTACAGTACCAACCAGGCCTGGATCTCAGCTCTAACAGACAGAACTGGCAGAGTTACAGTACCAACCAGGCCTGGATCTCAGCTCTAACAGACAGAACTGGCAGAGTTACAGTACCAACCAGGCCTGGATCTCAGCTCTAACAGACAGAACTGGCAGAGTTACAGTACCAACCAGGCCTGGATCTCAGCTCTAACAGACAGAACTGGCAGAGTTACAGTACCAACCAGGCCTGGATCTCAGCTCTAACAGACAGAACTGGCAGAGTTACAGTACCAACCAGGCCTGGATCTCAGCTCTAACAGACAGAACTGGCAGAGTTACAGTACCAACCAGGCCTGGATCTCAGCTCTAACAGACAGAACTGGCAGAGTTACAGTACCAACCAGGCCTGGATCTCAGCTCTAACAGACAGAACTGGCAGAGTTACAGTACCAACCAGGCCTGGATCTCAGCTCTAACAGACAGAACTGGCAGAGTTACAGTACCAACCAGGCCTGGATCTCAGCTCTAACAGACAGAACTGGCAGAGTTACAGTACCAGCCTATATCTGTAGTCCTATGTGTCTCTATATCTGTAGTCCTATGTGTCTCTATATCTGTAGTCCTATGTGTCTCTATATCTGTAGTCCTATGTGTCTCTATACCTGTAGTCCTATGTGTCTCTATACCTGTAGTCTTATGTGTGTCTCTATACCTGTAGTCTTATGTGTGTCTCTATACCTGTAGTCCTATGTGTCTCTATACCTGTAGTCTTATGTGTGTCTCTATACCTGTAGTCTTATGTGTGTCTCTATACCTGTAGTCTTATGTGTGTCTCTATACCTGTAGTCTTATGTGTGTCTCTATACCTGTAGTCCTATGTGTCTCTATACCTGTAGTCTTATGTGTGTCTCTATACCTGTAGTACTATGTGTGTCTCTATACCTGTAGTCTTATGTGTGTCTCTATACCTGTAGTCTTATGTGTGTCTCTATACCTGTAGTCCTATGTGTCTCTATACCTGTAGTCTTATGTGTGTCTCTATACCTGTAGTCCTATGTGTCTCTATACCTGTAGTCTTATGTGTGTCTCTATACCTGTAGTCTTATGTGTGTCTCTATTCCTGTAGTACTATGTGTGTCTCTATACCTGTAGTCTTATGTGTGTCTCTATACCTGTAGTCCTATGTGTGTCTCTATACCTGTAGTCTTATGTGTGTCTCTATACCTGTAGTCCTATGTGTGTCTCTATACCTGTAGTCCTATGTGTGTCTCTATACCTGTAGTCCTATGTGTCTCTATACCTGTAGTCTTATGTGTGTCTCTATACCTGTAGTCTTATGTGTGTCTCTATTCCTGTAGTACTATGTGTGTCTCTATACCTGTAGTCTTATGTGTGTCTCTATACCTGTAGTCCTATGTGTGTCTCTATACCTGTAGTCTTATGTGTGTCTCTATACCTGTAGTCCTATGTGTGTCTCTATACCTGTAGTCTTATGTGTGTCTCTATACCTGTAGTCCTATGTGTGTCTCTATACCTGTAGTCCTATGTGTGTCTCTACACCTGTAGTCCTATGTGTGTCTCTACACCTGTAGTCCTATGTGTGTCTCTATACCTGTAGTCCTATATGTGTCTCTATACCTGTAGTCCTATATGTGTCTCTATACCTGTAGTCATATGTGTGTATATACCTGTAGTCCTATATGTCTCTATAGCTGTAGTCCTAGGTGTGTCTCTATATCTGTAGTCATATGTGTGTCTCTATAGCTGTAGTCCTATGTGTCTCTATACCTGTAGTCCTATGTGTGTCTCTATACCTGTAGTCTTCTGTGTGTCTCTATAACTGTACTCCTATGTGTGTCTCTATACCTGTAGTCCTATGTGTGTCTATACATGTAGTCCTATGTGTGTCTCTGTACCTGTAGTCTTATGTGTGTCTATACCTGTAGTCATATGTGTGTCTATACATGTAGTCCTATGTGTGTCTCTGTACCTGTAGTCCTATGTGTCTCTATACCTGTAGTCCTATGTGTGTCTCTATAGCTGTAGTCCTATGTGTGTCTATACATGTAGTCCTATGTGTGTCTCTGTACCTGTAGTCTTATGTGTGTCTATACCTGTAGTCATATGTGTGTCTATACATGTAGTCCTATGTGTGTCTCTGTACCTGTAGTCTTATGTGTCTCTATAGCTGTAGTCATATGTGTGTCTGTACCTGTAGTCCTATGTGTGTCTATACCTGTAGTCCTATGTGTCTCTATACCTGTAGTCATATGTGTGTCTATACATGTAGTCCTATGTGTGTCTCTGTACCTGTAGTCTTATGTGTGTCTATACCTGTAGTCCTATGTGTGTCTCTATACCTGTAGTCCTATGTGTGTCTCTATACCTGTAGTCCTATGTGTGTCTCTATACCTGTAGTCCTATGTGTGTCTCTATACCTGTAGTCCTATGTGTGTCTTAATACCTGTAGAACTCATTAACCTCTTGATGCAACCAGCCCCAGGTAAATAATACATTATTCTATACCTTCGTTATTCTCCATGTTCCTTTTAAGACATGGGGTTTCCAGTAAACTTGCAGTGCTCTGATAAACTGTAATGAATCCAAAGTATCAGTTATTTTCTGCCAACTGTAGCTCCCCGGTGAGGTGAAGTCTTTATAACATATCACAGTGTGGTAGTTCACTCTGATCTAAGACAATCACCTAAAACATCAGTGATGCACACACGTGTTGGCTGTTTGATGTGTCTTTCATCATTCCAACCATCACAGCCTGGCTCTGTGAAGATCAGCCTGGCTCTGTGAAGTTCAGCCTGGTTCTGTGAAGCTCAGCCTGGCTCTGTGAAGTTCAGCCTGGCTCTGTGAAGTTCAGCCTGGCTCTGTGAAGATCAGTCTGGCTCTGTGAAAATCAGCTGGATAAAGATACTTCAAGGCTGGAAGACTTTTCTCGCTAAATAGCAACTGAATTGCATTTACGGATATGGAGTTCTGTTTTTGTTCCTTTGTAGTTGAAGCAAACACAGATGTTCTGTAGCGTTGGCACGGTGATAAACACCATAGAGAGATGGGGGGTAAACAACAGACTTGTTTACAGCCACTGGAACTATCTAATCTGTGTGGTTGAGCTATTATTTGACATGTGCACGGAGAGCTAATCGCTCTGTGGTCAGATGGAGAGACATGGATGGCTTCCCAGATGCTGGTTCTGGTCCAAGGCTTTAGGCAGATGATTATTGAAAGAAGGATTTTGTTCTCTTGTAGCTGTTCTCTACTGGGAAGATCAGCGGGACCAAAGCAGCGAAGCTCAAAGCCAGTTTCAGCCTGCTCCATGACACCTTGAAAAGGTAAGTGATCTCATCTCTCCCTGTCCACAGACGCACCTTACATGTTTATATGGATAACACAAGCCACTCTGTATGAGGACTGGACTGGACCTGTGCCATATTATTGACCCATCAGTACCTGTTTAAAATGACCCATCAGTACCTGTTTAAAATGACCCATCAGTACCTGTTTAAAATGACCCATCAGTACCTGTTTAAAATGACCCATCAGTACTTGTCAACTTGACACAACTGTGGGAAGCATTGAAGTCAACATGGGCCAGCATCCCTGTGGAACACTTTAGACACCTTGTAGAGTCCGTGCCCTGACACATTGAGCCTGTTCTGAGGGCAAAAGGGGGTGAAACTCAATATTGGAAAGGTGATCTTATTGTTTTGTAGACTCAGTCAATAACTACCCTCGGACGCCCAGTTGAGGTGACAGTCTGTGACAGAGGCTAGTCCCGACCAGCATCTGTGTCTGTGTACCACTAGGACCTGTGTGATTCCCCTCCTTCCTGAGGGTGATGAGCTGAGTCAGCTGACCACATCTCTGCCCTGTCATATGACCCATCAGTACCTGTGTCTGTCTGTGACCCCCATCTCCCCACCCCAGCTCTCAGCAGTCAGAGATCTGTCTGTGTCTGTCTGTGACCCCCATCTCCCCACCCCAGCTCTCAGCAGTCAGAGATCTCTCTGTGTCTGTCTGTGACTCCCATCTCCCCACCCCAGCTCTCAGCTCTCAGCAGTCAGAGATCTGGCTGTGTCTGTCTGTGACTCCCATCTCCCCACCCCAGCTCTCAGCAGTCAGAGATCTCTCTGTGTCTGTCTGTGACCCCCATCTCCCCACCCCAGCTCTCAGCAGTCAGAGATCTCTCTGTGTCTGTCTGTGACCCCCATCTCCCCACCCCAGCTCTCAGCAGTCAGAGATCTGGCTGTGTCTGTCTGTGACTCCCCATCTCCCCACCCCAGCTCTCAGCAGTCAGAGATCTCTCTGTGTCTGTCTGTGACTCCCATCTCCCCACCCCAGCTCTCAGCAGTCAGAGATCTGGCTGTGTCTGTCTGTGACCCCCATCTCCCCACCCCAGCTCTCAGCAGTCAGAGATCTGGCTGTGTCTGTCTGTGACCCCCATCTCCCCACCCCAGCTCTCAGCAGTCAGAGATCTCTCTGTGTCTGTCTGTGACCCCCATCTCCCCACCCCAGCTCTCAGCAGTCAGAGATCTGGCTGTGTCTGTCTGTGACTCCCCATCTCCCCATCCCAGCTCTCAGCAGTCAGAGATCTCTCTGTGTCTGTCTGTGACTCCCATCTCCCCACCCCAGCTCTCAGCTCTCAGAGATCTGGCTGTGTCTGTCTGTGACTCCCATCTCCCCACCCCAGCTCTCAGCAGTCAGAGATCTGGCTGTCTGTCTGTGACTCCCATCTCCCCACCCCAGCTCTCAGCAGTCAGAGATCTGGCTGCTGCAGGAGGCCAAGCGGTTCAGAGCAGAGCTGGAGCGCCAGCAGAGAGATCTGGAGGAGGCTGAGCAGTTCCCTGAGGGGCCGGACACAGAGGTCAGCCGCATGAGACAGCAGCTCCTCAAGTTCCACAACGACCTGCGACAGGCAGAGGAGAGGGACTACCAGATGAACTACCAGCTAGAGTGGTGAGGACACACACACTGATTAGAGCCTAGCGTAGAGAGAGAGAGTCTGTGTGTGTGTGTGTGTGTTTCTGTCTGTCTGTCTGTGTGTCTGTCTGTCTGTCTGTCTGTCTGTCTGTCTGTCTGTCTGTCTATGTGTTTCTGTCTGTCTGTCTGCCTGTGTGTGTCTATGTGTGTCTGTATGTGTGTGTGTGTGTGTCTGTCTGTCTGTCTGTCTGTCTGTCTGTCTGTCTATGTGTGTCTGTCTCTCTGTCTGTCTGTCTGTCTGTGTCTGTTTGTGTCTGTCTGCCTGTGTGTGTCTGTCTATGTGTGTCTGTCTGTGTCTGTTTGTGTCTGTCTCTGTCTGAGGTTAAGGGTAGGCCCAGCTCTTGAGCCACTTTAGTCCAGTCAGTCCAGGAAGTGGTATGTGTGGCATGTAGCCTAGGGGTAAGAGCGTTGGGCCAGTAACTGAACGGTCGCTAGTTCGAATCCCTTAACGACAAGGTGAAAAATCTGCCATTGTGCCCTTGACGAGGCACTTAACCCTAATTGCTCCAAGGTTGCTGTTAATAATGGCTGACCCTGGATGTGACCCCACTCTGAGGGTGTCTCAGGGGGATATGCATTAAACACATTACCACTTCACACACACGTATATAATGGAACAGGACAAATATAACCCACCAAATGATTCATCATTATTAGGTGTGCCTCTGACTCCAGCCAGCTGTGTCACTAGTCTCCTCCACTTGTTCTCAACAACACTCCTGTCCTTGTGTCCGAAAGGTCAAGCACGCCTCCGAAACACAGCACGGAAAAGAACGCTGCTGTCCTCTCTCTGCACAACACACACACAGTTCAACTGAAAGGCCACAGAGGGGCCATTGGAACATTGCTTAGCAACTGATGAAACAAGCTTGTGTAAAAAACAAAGAAATAGGACATGAAAGGAAAGGTCTCTTCATCAGTCATTTAATCAGCAAGGACTAGAATACGGCTATGGCTGTCCCAAATGGCACCCTATTCCCTATATAATGCACTACATTAGACCAGGGACCATAGGGCTTTGGTCAAAAGTAGTGCACTACATAGGGATTAGGGTACCATTTGAGACGCACACTATGATTCACCAGCGATGGGGCCTAGAACACATTGTTCCTGAAGATGTGGCCTTCGTATCAGTGGGTAAATGATATTCACATTGTTCCTGAAGATATGGCCTTTGTATCTGTGGGTAGATGTTGTTCCTATTGTTAAGATGAGAAGACCTACAGCAGTAATTGAAATTTGAGGCTAAATGAAAACCATTGCTTACATTGCATTCTGACTAGATGTTGTAATGAACTCTGCTGTCTCTTGTTGTATATTATCTTGTGGATGTGTATAGCTCTGACAGTCCGTTTGGCAGCCTCCTCTCTTCCTCTGCTGAACTACCCTCCATACGACAGACAGATGCTCACTGGGAAGATATGTCTTCAGATGTGCAGTGTTAAGCCCTTGATCACAAGCCAGACAGATAGACAGGAATTCAACTGTCAGTCATTTTAACTTCAAATGCAGTATTTACAGATGACCAGGAAGCAACGCGAGTGCTGTGAAAGTAGCCTGGAGGGCTGTCTATCCACCCAGAGATTTCTCACTGAGGATATTTTACAAGTGTCAGGAATGTAATATCGACCCCTGGACTTAAATATCTGATCCCTGTCAACAGTTGAACTCAGTTGAACCTTTCACATAGTAGCAACAAACCACTGTTTTACTCAGATGTTGCCAAGAAACTCTCAGAATTTGACCAACACTTTTCTGAAAGCAATACATATTTTCAGTATGGCTACATGGCTATATTTCCCTGCCTTTTTATCAACTGAGTTACAGTAGAACCCTGGTCATCTGTCCTCCACCACTGTGTTAGGGGTTGAGCTAAGGCCTAGGCTAGGTCACTGTGTTAGGGGGTTGAGCTAAGGCCTAGGCTAGGTCACTGTGTTAGGGGGTTGAGCTAAGGCCTAGGCAAGGTCACTGTGTTAGGGGGTTGAGCTAAGGCATAGGCTAGGTCACTGTGTTAGGGGGTTGAGCTAAGGCCTAGGCAAGGTCACTGTGTTAGGGGGTTGAGCTAAGGCCTAGGCAAGGTCACTGTGTTAGGGGGTTGAGCTAAGGCCTAGGCTAGGTCACTGTGTTAGGGGGTTGAGCTAAGGCCTAGGTAAGGTCACTGTGTTAGGGGGTTGAGCTAAGGCCTAGACAAGGTCACTGTGTTAGGGGGTTGAGCTAAGGCCTAGGCAAGGTCAATGTGTTAGGGGGTTGAGCTAAGGCATAGGCAAGGTCACTGTGTTAGGGGGTTGAGCTAAGGCCTAGACAAGGTCACTGTGTTAGGGGGTTGAGCTAAGGCCTAGGCTAGGTCACTGTGTTAGGGGGTTTAGCTAAGGCCTAGGTAAGGTCACTGTGTTAGGGGGTTGAGCTAAGGCCTAGACAAGGTCACTGTGTTAGGGGGTTGAGCTAAGGCAAGGTCACTGTGTTAGGGGGTTGAGCTAAGGCAAGGTCACTGTGTTAGGGGGTTGAGCTAAAGCCTAGGCGAGGTCACTGTGTTAGGGGGTTGAGCTAAGGCCTAGGCAAGGTCACTGTGTTAGAGGGTTGAGCTAAGGCCTAGGCTAGGTCACTGTGTTAGAGGGTTGAGCTAAGGCCTAGGCTAGGTCACTGTGTTAGGGGGTTGAGCTAAGGCCTAGGCTAGGTCACTGTGTTAGGGGGTTGAGCTAAGGCCTAGGCTAGGTCACTGTGTTCGGGGGTTGAGCTAAGGCCTAGGCTAGGTCACTGTGTTACGGGGTTGAGCTAAGGCCTAGGCAAGGTCACTGTGTTAGGGGGTTGAGCTAAGGCCTAGGCAAGGTCACTGTGTTAGGGGGTTGAGCTAAGGCCTAGGCAAGGTCACTGTGTTAGGGGGTTGAGCTAAGGCCTAGACAAGGTCACTGTGTTAGGGGGTTGAGCTAAGGCCTAGGCTAGGTCACTGTGTTAGGGGGTTGAGCTAAGGCCTAGGTAAGGTCACTTTGTTACGGGGTTGAGCTAAGGCCTGGGTAAGGTCACTGTGTTAGGGGGTTGAGCTAAGGCCTAGGCAAGGTCACTGTGTTAGAGGGTTGAGCTAAGGCAAGGTTACTGTGTTAGGGGGTTGAGCTAAGGCCTAGGCTAGGTTACTGTGTTAGGGGGTTGAGCTAAGGCCTAGGCAAGGTTACTGTGTTAGGGGGTTGAGCTAAGGCCTAGGTAAGGTCACTGTGTTAGGGGGTTGAGCTAAGGCCTAGGCAAGGTCACTGTGTTAGGGGGTTGAGCTAAGGCAAGGTTACTGTGTTAGGGGGTTGAGCTAAGGCCTAGGCTAGGTTACTGTGTTAGGGGGTTGAGCTAAGGCAAGGTCACTGTGTTAGGGGGTTGAGCTAAGGCAAGGTTACTGTGTTAGGGGGTTGAGCTAAGGCCTAGGCTAGGTCACTGTGTTAGGGGGTTGAGCTAAGGCCTAGGCTAGGTCACTGTGTTAGGGTTTGAGCTAAGGCCTAGGCTAGGTTACTGTGTTAGGGGGTTGAGCTAAGGCCTAGGTAAGGTCACTGTGTTAGGGGGTTGAGATAAGGCCTAGGCAAGGTCACTGTGTTAGGGGGTTGAGCTAAGGCAAGGTCACTGTGTTAGGGGGTTGAGCTAAGGCAAGGTCACTGTGTTAGGGGGTTGAGCTAAGGCCTAGGCTAGGTCACTGTGTTAGGGGGTTGAGCTAAGGCCTAGGCTAGGTCACTGTGTTAGGGGGTTGAGCTAAGGCCTAGGCTAGGTCACTGTGTTAGGGGGTTGAGCTAAGGCAAGGTCACTGTGTTAGGGGGTTGAGCTAAGGCAAGGTCACTGTGTTAGGGGGTTGAGCTAAGGCCTAGGCTAGGTCACTGTGTTAGGGGGTTGAGCTAAGGCCTAGGCTAGGTCACTGTGTTAGGGGGTTGAGCTAAGGCCTAGGCGAGGTCACTGTGTTAGGGGGTTGAGCTAAGGCCTAGGCTAGGTCACTGTGTTAGGGGGTTGAGCTAAGGCCTAGGCTAGGTCACTGTGTTACGGGGTTGAGCTAAGGCCTAGGCTAGGTCACTGTGTTAGGGGGTTGAGCTAAGGCAAGGTCACTGTGTTAGGGGGTTGAGCTAAGGCCTAGGCTAGGTCACTGTGTTAGGGGGTTGAGCTAAGGCCTAGGCTAGGTCACTGTGTTACGGGGTTGAGCTAAGGCCTAGGCTAGGTCACTGTGTTAGGGGGTTGAGCTAAGGCGAGGTCACTGTGTTAGGGGGTTGAGCTAAGGCCTAGGTAAGGTCACTTGAGCATATTGCACAGCCACTTGTTTCCTAAGCTTGTCGTGAACGTTGGTCACTTTTGCATCTTCTCTGTATTTCTGAGAATTTGTGTTCAAGTTCCTTCCTCTTGTTCCTTCCTCTAAATCAGGGGTGTCAACATCATTCCATGGAGGTCCTAGTGTCTGTGGGTTTTAGGCTTTTCTTTTCAGTTAACCCCTAGACAACCAGGTGAGGGGAGTTCCTCACTAATTAGTGACCTTAATTCATCAGTCAAGTACAAGTGAAGAGTGAAAAGCTGCAGACGCTCGGCCCTCCGTGGAAGGAGACTGACACGTGTTGTACATGATGCCGTGTCTGTTTACAGTCTCACAGAAGAGAAGCTTTGCCTGGAGAAGGAGTATGAGACTCAACCCAAACCAGTTGTAAGTATGTCAGTGCAACAGTCACAGATTTACCTCCCGTTGATAGTCATTCACATGATCTGTCCCATCATACACCTGGCACCACAGCATCACATTCCTTCATGTCACCTACAGTAGTAAATCACTCATTTAGAAGCAGAGAAATGGCACACACAGTGACAGGACAGAGAAACAGACGGTGTCTTTGCTGCCAGGCATCCTTGTCAAAATGCTTGATTGATGAGGCTGGCTTCTTGACAGTTCAGTCTCCTCATTGTCATTGGGTTGTGGTACCATACATGCTTCTGTGTCTACCACTAAGAGAGGCCCGATCATTGATCTAATGATATTTTACATTACTGCTTTAATGAACTTTTTATTACAGTTGGTTTGGTTACAGTTAAACAGTAGTTACTTTTTAACACCCAGTTAAGCAACACTATAATCACATGGATGTATATAATCAAATTCCCAAGAATGTCACGACCCAGCTATTAGCTTTGATATCCGCTTCAAATAGCTGGCACAGTACTGTGTGTGTGTCCATGATTTGCACTTGCATGAATGTGTATTTGTGTCAATGTTGATGTATTTTGTATGTCCCATAAGCCATTGCTCCTGGTGTGTCCTCAGGAGCTGGAGAAGCGTGCGAAGGCCCTGAAGGACAGCAGTGAGGAGCTGAGGAAGGAGGTGTCTCAGAGGAGACAGGAGATACACAGCTTGCTGGAGGACGTGGAGGCCAGACACAAACTGATGACCAGGGAGCAGAGAGAACTGGACCACAAGAAGGACATCATAGTAAACAACCAGGTGACTGGTTGGAGGGGGCACAAGGGGTGGCAGAGGGGGGGGGGGGGGGGTTGCAGAGAGGCAGAGGGTGGCGGCAGAGGGTGGCGGCTGAGGGTGGTGGCAGAGGGGGATTGGTGGCAGAGGGGCGGTAGAGGGGTGGTAGAGGGTGGTATAGTGTGGGGAGAGGTGGTAGCGGGTGGTAGAGGGGTGGCGGAGGGGTGGTAGAGGGTGGGGAGGGGTGGTAGCGGGTGGTATAGTGTGGGGAGAGGTGGTAGAGGGTCAGTCTTGTGTTTAAAACAACATAGAGAAGGGCATTATATAAAACCATTGAAGTAGAAGAGCTCATTAGTTTTCCTATAATGTCCTTCTCTGTGGTGTGTTGTCGTGTGTCCCCAGGCTGAGTTGGCCCAGCTTCTGTCTGTGCCTGGCCAGCTGGGGAAGGAGATTGAGAGGATCAACAGGAAGAAGATGTAAGATGTGGCTGGCTATGAATCCATGTACTGGTGATGTGCTATACGGAACCTTCATAACTAACTCTGTAGCTACTAAAGCAGGAAGTAAGGCCATGTTCATGAGTCATGGAAAGGAGACTCAACATAAATCCTGAACCATTCCACAGTTTTTTGGGGCACCTACCAAGAGTAAACGGCCAACCCTACAGACCAATGTCTCTGTCAAAACTGGCTGGAATGACATCTTTGCAAGCTGTTTTGCTCGCTGGGTTAAGCTTACAGTCTACCAGCCTGGTGTAATGTATGTCTTCCTCTGTGGTGGCCAGGGACGTTGAGAAAAGTAAGGCGGCCCTGGACGAGCAGCTGTCTGAGGTGGCGGCTCTGCAGAAGATGACGGAGGCCCGCTGTCGCTCCCTGGAGGAGGAGAAGAGGGAGGTGAGGAGGCAGGTGGAGGGGCGCAGGGCACACCTGGAGGCTGCCGAGAGGGAACACAGCATGCTGCAGAAAGAGCAGGAGATGACCAAGGAGAAGGAGGTCATTATGATGGGACAGAGGTACAGGACTGCAGACAATGTCTATGTATCTAGAGCAGCATCTGTATGCAGCGATAGTACATACAGTTGAAGTCGGAAGTTTACATACACCTTAGCCAGATACATTTAAACTCATTTTTTCACAATTCCTGACATTTAATCCAAATACAAATTCCCTGTCTTAGGTCAGTAAGGATCACCACTTTATTTTAAGGATGTGAAATATCTGAATAATAGTAGAGATAATTATTTATTTCAGCTTTTATTTCATTCATCACATTCCCAGTGGATCAGAAGTTTACATACACTCAATTAGTATTTGGTAGCATTACCTTTAAATTGTTTAACTTGGGTCAAACGTTTTGGGTAGCCTTCCACAAGCTTCCCACAATAAGTTTGGTGAATTTTGGCCCATTCCTCCTGACAGAGCTGGTGTAGCTGAGTCAGGTTTGTAGGCCTCCTTGCTTGCACACGCTTTTTCAGTTCTGCCCACAAATTTTCTATAGGATTGAGGTCCTATTGAGGTCAGGGCTGTGTGATGGCCACTCCAATACCTTGACTTTGTTGTCCTTAAGCCATTTTGCCACAACTTTGGAAGTATGCTTGCGGTCATTGTCCATTTGGAAGACCCATTTGCGACCAAGCTTTAACTTCCTGACTGATGTTGCTTCAATATATCCACATAATTTTCCATCCTCGTGATGCCATCTATTTTGTGAAGTGCACCAGTCCCTCCTGCTGCAAAGCACCCCCACAACATGATGCTGCCACCCCCGTGCTTCACGGTTGGGATGGTGTTCTTCGGCTTGCAAGCCTCCCCCTTTTTACTCCAAACATAACGATGGTTATTATGGCCAAACAGTTCTATTTTTGTTTCATCAGACCAGAGGACATTTCTCCAAAATGTACGATCTTTGTCTCCATGTGCAGTTGCAAACCGTAGTCTGGCTTTTTTTATGGCGGTTTTGGAGCAGTGGCTTCTTTCTTGCTGAGTGGCCTTTCAGGTTATGTCGATATAGGACTCGTTTTACTGTGGATATAGATACTTTTGTACCCGTTTCCTCCAGCATCTTCACAAGGTCCTTTGCTGTTGTTCTGGGATTGATTTGCACTTTTCGCACCAAAGTACGTTAATCTCTAGGAGACAGAACGTGACCCCTTCCTGAGTGGTATGACGGCTGCATGGTCCCATGGTATTTATACTTGCATACTATTGTTTGTACAGATGAACGTGGTACCTTCAGGCGTTTAGAAATTGCTCCCAAGGATGAGCCAGACTTGTCGAGGTCTACACATTTTTTTTCTGAGGTTTTGGCTGATTTCTTTAGATTTTCCCATGATGTCAAGCAAAGAGGCACTGAGTTTGAAGGTAGGCCTTGAAATACATCCACAGGTACACCTCCAATTGACTCAAATTATGTCAATTAGCCTATCAGAAGCTTCTAAAGCCATGACATAATTTTCTGGAATTTTCCAAGCTGTTTAAAGGCACAGTCAATTTAGTGTATGTAAACTTCTGACCCACTGGAATTGTGATACAGTGAATTATAAGTGAAATAATCTGTCTGTAAACAATTGTTGGGAAAATTACTTGTTTCATGCACAAAGTAGATGTCCTAACCGACTTGATGTCCTAACCGATGTCCTAACCGATGTCCTAACCGATGTCCTAACCGACTTTCCAAAACTATAGTTTGTTAACAAGAAGTGTGTGGATATCAAGGCACAAGGCGAGACCCAGATGCAGACACAGGAGGCAGATGGTTGGAGTCTTACAGGGTTTATTAACCCAAAGGAGTAGGCAAGAGAATGGTGGACAGGCAAACAGGTCAAAACCAGTTCAGAGTCCAGGAGGTACAGAGTAGCAGAAAGGCTCGAGGTCAAGGCAGGCAGAATGGTCAGGTAGGCGGGTACAGAGTCCAGAACAGGCAAGGGTCAAAACCCGGAGGACTAGAAAAAGGAGAATGCAAAAAGCAGGAGAATGGGAAACCGCTGGGTGACTTGGAAACATACAAGACGAACTGGCACAGAATGACAGGAAATACAGGGATAAATACACTGGGGAAAATAAGCGACACCTGGAGGGGGTGGAGACAATCACAAGGACAGGGGAAACAGATCAGGGCGTGACAGTGGAGTGGTTGAAAAATGAGTTTTAATGACTCCAACCTAAGTGTATGTAAACTTCCCACTTCAGCTGTACATTACACTGTTGATACATTGTTTATTGTATCACTGCCTTCTCCTGAACATGTTTTATTACGTGAGGTAAATCCCTGGATAGTGATGTTCCCACCATCTTGTTTTCAGGGGTTCCCAACAGAATAAACAACAATGCATAAAAACACAAACTGTTGGGGCCACATGCACAGAACAAACAGAGCTCGATGTGCCCAGTAAGAGTCAGAACATTTTCTAATTATCCCCCATTCATTTTGACAAGGTTTTCAATCATTGTAATGTGGATGCATTAGGTTGTATTGTCCCCATTAGTCCAGACGCTGTCTCTCTTCAGAACCACAACTGCTGTAGAACCCCCCACTGGGACCTGCAGTGCCTGTACTGTTTCTCCCCTCTGGCCATAGCACAAGGACGGCACAAAAACCCATTCCACTGTAACTAGACTGAGATGGGAACCATATGCAGCTTCTCTATCTTACTGGTTCTATGTAGTCTTTGGCAGATATAAGGGGACAGTGCTGTGGGGAACAATGATAATGGGGTTTTCCTATGAGTTCTCTCTCCCTCTCCCTCCCTCCCTCACTCTCTCTCTTTCTCTTTCTCTCTCTCTCTCTCTCTATTTCTCTTTCTCTCTCTGTATCCCTCTCTCTATATCTCTCCGTATGCCTCTCTCCCTCTCTCTCTCTCTCTGTATGTCTATATCTCTCTGTCTCTCTCTCTCTATATCTCTCCGTATGCCTCTCTCCCTCTCTCTCTCTGTATGTCTCTCTCTCTTTCTCTCTCTCTGTATGTCTATATCTCTCTGTCTCTCTTTCTCTCTCTCTGTCTCTCTCTGTATCTCTCTGTCTCTCTCTCTCTGTATGTCTCTCTCTCTCTGTATGTCTATATCTCTCTGTCTCTCTCTCTCTGTATGTCTCTCTCTCTCTGTATGTCTATATCTCTCTGTCTCTCTCTCTCTATATCTCTCCGTATGCCTCTCTCTCTCTCTCTCTCTGTATGTCTCTCTCTCTTTCTCTCTCTCTGTATGTCTATATCTCTCTGTCTCTCTCTCTTTCTCTCTCTCTGTCTCTCTCTGTATCTCTCTGTCTCTCTCTCTCTGTATGTCTCTCTCTCGCTGTATGTCTCTCTCTCGCTGTATGTCTCTCTCTCTCTCTCCCTCTGTCTGTATGTCTCTCTCTCTCTGTCTGTATGTCTCTCTCTCTCTCTCTGTATGTCTCTCTCTCTCTATCTCTCTCTCTCTCTCTCTCTCTATCTCTCTCTATTTGTCAGAGGTATGCTGGACATCAATACAGGCCACTGCATCATGGAAAGGAAGAGCGTGCATGAGAACCTGGCACGAAAGCAGCGTGAGAGGGACCGGCAGCTCAGAGAGCTGAAGAAGGTGGAGCTGCAGCTCAAAATGGCCCAGGATGCACTGGTCCACACTCAGCTACTGCATGACAAGACCAAGTATACGGTTAGTTCACAGTTCACACACTAACACCAAACAGGCCCAGGATGCACTGGTCCACAGCTCAGCTACTGCATGACAAGACCAAGTCTACGGTTAGTTCACAGTTCACACACTAACACCAAACAGGCCCACAATGTTCTGGTCCACAGCTCTGCTGCACGACAAGTCAATGGAGTTCACAGTTCACACACAGCTCCTGCACGACCTCCACTTCCAATATGTATGGACTATGTAATGGTATCGCTCTCTCACTTTCCAATGATTTATCTGTCATTATTTATTTCCTCAGTTGAATTCTGATCTAATTGAGCTTCGCCGTCTGCCACAGTTGTATAAAACACTATGCAGCGGAGGGAAGGGCTACGTCCCAAATGGAACCCAGTTCCTTACAATAGGGCACTACTGTAAAAGTTGTGCACACTCTTAGAAAAAAGGGTTCCAAAAGCGTTCTTCGGCTGTCCCCATAGGAGAACCCTTTTATAGTTCCAGGTAGAAAGAACCCTTTTGTGTTCCATGTAGAACCCTCTGTGGAAAGGGTTCTACGTGTAACCCAAAAGGGTTCTACCTGGAACCAGAATGGTTCTACCTGGAACCAGAACGGTTCTACCTGGAACCAGAACGGTTCTACCTGGAACCAAATAGGGTTCTTCAAAGTGTTCTTCTATGGGGACAGCTGAAGAACCCTTTTATGTTCCAGATTGTGCACTCTTAGAAAAAAAAGGTGCTATGTAGGGAATAGTGTACCATTTGGAAGGTAGCCATGGTAATAGTGGTTTTATGGTAATAACAGCCTCTCTGTAATAACTGCCATTGTTGATGCTTTATGATTGACTGGTTTAATATAAAGCCTTGTGTTGTGTGAGACAACAAACCCAACATAATAACATGATCTAATGATTAACCATAATTATGTCCCAGTATTATTCATGGCATGTTCTACCATTGCCATTCTCCCATTCCACCTCAATCATTCCTCAATTAACCATTACAGTTTGTATGTGTGTGTTTCTCTGGGGGTTAAAACTGGGTTTTAATAAGATACATTTCTGTGCTCTGAAAAGGACAATAAAGTTTTGTTCTTCGACAGTATTTGTGCTCAAACAGAGACAGGTCATATCTGTTTAGACATTAATACTAGGAGAGGTTGTTGTTTACAGAGGGATGTCAAACAGAGACAGGTCATATCTGTTTAGACATTAATACTAGGAGAGGTTGTTGTGACAGAGGGATGTCAAACAGAGACAGGTCATATCTGTTTAGAGACATTAATACTAGGAGAGGTTGTTGTGACAGAGGGATGTCAAACAGAGACAGGTCATATCTGTTTAGACATTAATACTAGGAGAGGTTGTTGTGACAGAGGGATGTCAAACAGAGACAGGTCATATCTGTTTAGACATTAATACTAGGAGAGGTTGTTGTTTACAGAGGGATGTCAAACAGAGACAGGTCATATCTGTTTAGAGACATTAATACTAGGAGAGGTTGTTGTTTACAGAGGGATGTCAAACAGAGACAGGTCATATCTGTTTAGAGACATTAATACTAGGAGAGGTTGTTGTTTACAGAGGGATGTCAAACAGAGACAGGTCATATCTGTTTAGAGACATTAATACTAGGAGAGGTTGTTGTGACAGAGGGATGTCAAACAGAGACAGGTCATATCTGTTTAGAGACATTAATACCAGGAGAGGTTGTTGTTACAGAGGGATGTCAAACAGAGACAGGTCATATCTGTTTAGAGACATTAATACTAGGAGAGGTTGTTGTTACAGAGGGATGTCAAACAGAGACAGGTCATATCTGTTTAGAGACATTAATACTAGGAGAGGTTGTTGTTACAGAGGGATGCCAAACCCAAAAGTGACAGGATTCTAAAGACGAGACAGGAGATACAGTTAGAAGTGGACAAGCTGAAGAGAAACTTGATTCATCAGGTAAAAAGCATATGTTTGAATTTCTGTGTTTGTGTGTTTTTTTTATTTGTGTAAGGCATAAACGTGTGTGTGTGTGTGTGTGTGTGTGTGTGTGTGTGTGTGTGTGTGTGTGTGTGTGTGTGTGTGTGTGTGTGTGTGTGTGTGTGTGTGTGTGTGTGTGTGGTGTGTGCTTGTGTGTGTGCGTGTGTGTGTGTGTGTGTGTGTAGCAACCAGTAGCTGAGGTGGAGACCCAGCTGATAGAACAGTGTGTGGAACAGGAGAAGGAGCTGATGAGACAGTCTCACAGACACAGAGAGGAGCTCCACACCCTCTGTTGTCTGACTCAGATCAAAGCTGATGAGAGAGAGCAGAAGTCCAGGGACCGCCACAGGGCTGAGGTAAAACACATCATATCAGATCACTATAGAACATCGCACCATCAATGTTCCCTCCCATTTTTTGGGGCAAATTTCAGGTCTGCTGAGCGCGAATTTGAACGTAGTGAAAATTCTGTGCAACTTCCAGCGCGCGTTACTGTGCACACTGAGGCTGTACCCGCTTTAAGTTACAGCTTTAACAGTGACTATGTAGGCTACTGTGGCTATTTGATCATAATGTAGGCCTACCAGAGTGGCCTACCATCAAAAACAATGGAGAACATGTATCCCATAACATTTAAGCATGGAAATATCTGTTCTGTCATTCAGCCGACAGTAGCAGCCAATGTGTGGTGTTCAATGTGGACCTACAGTCCATGAGACTTTAGAAAACAACATGCAGGGCTTCACATGAACCTGTTTGACTGAAGATGTTGCTGTTGTTTGATGCAAGACTCCACTTTACACAAAAAATGCATTATTATTCCCATACCATTATTACAGAGAATCAGGCAAATTATTGAAGCCTGTCTCAAAATACAACACTGCCCCTTTAAGATAAAAAAAATCTCTTTACCTGACTGGCTTTTCAAAGATGTCTAGTAATGTACAGGTGTTGTGGTCTTGTAGGAAGCCACCACTCCCCTATTGACGACTACAAATGATCTTGAACTGGGCTGATAACTCACTAACCAGAAAAGGACATGAACAAAATGTGCACACGCTGCTACATGCAGCTCTCGCTTTGATCTCAAAACAAACGCATCTACTATCGACCGCTCATGTTGTAAACACAGCCCAGTTCAAAGTGAATGGCACAGATCCATATATGGCAATGGTCTATTTGCATATAGACCTGAGATAACACACACAGTCTGAGTTAAGTAACACACAGATTGTGACGTAATATGTCCACAGGTAATCCAAATAACTCGAGCAACAGCGACATGCCTGAGGTAACAGGCCTTTGCTGCAATCATTTACTACAGCTACCGTAATCAGTTACAGTGTAGCTTCAGCATGACTCTGGTAATGGTTTCCATAGTGACATGTTGATGTTCTCAACAAAACAACAAAACACACTAGCTAAGACTATCTTTCTTGCACATTGGGGAAAGTTGACTCATCAGCTTTTACTAAGATGAGAAGAAAGATCATGTATTATTTTAATGTCTCAACAGCAAAGATACAATCGCATCAAGCAAGAGGTGAGAGGCAAGAGTCTGGTGATCCATGAACTCAAGAAGCAGAACCAGGAGGTCCAGTCCAGGTATCTCTCCCTCTCTGCTGAATGGAGACCTTAACGCCTAGCCTTAACCCTTAACCTGTAACCTTAACGCCTAGCCTTAACCCTTAACCTGTAACCTTAACGCCTAGCCTTAACCCTTAACCTGTAACCTTAACGCCTAGCCTTAACCCTTAACCTGTAACCTTAACCCTTAACCTGTAACCTTAACGCCTAGCCTTAACCCTTAACCTGTAACCTTAACGCCTAGCCTTAACCCTTAACCTGTAACCTTAATGCCTAGCCTTAACCCTTAACCTGTAACCTTAACCCGTAACCTGTAACCTTAACGCCTAGCCTTAACCTGTAACCTTAACCTTTAACCTGTAACCTTAACGCCTAGCCTTAACCCTTAACCTGTAACCTTAACGCCTAGCCTTAACCCTTAACCTGTAACCTTAACCCTTAACCTTAACGCCTAGCCTTAACCCTTAACCTGTAACCTTAACGCCTAGCCTTAACCCTTAACATGTAACCTTAACCCTTAACCTGTAACCTTAACCCTTAACCTGTAACCTTAACGCCTAGCCTTAACCCTTAACATGTAACCTTAACGCCTAGCCTTAACCCTTAACCTGTAACCTTAATGCCTTAACCTGTAACCTTAACGCCTAGCCTTAACCCTTAACCTTAATGCCTTAACCTGTAACCTTAACGCCTAGCCTTAACCCTTAACCTGTAACCTTAATGCCTTAACCTGTAACCTTAATGCCTAGCCTTAACCCTTAACATGTAACCTTAACGCCTAGCCTTAACCCTTAACCTGTAACCTTAACGCCTAGCCTTAACCCTTAACATGTAACCTTAACCCTTAACCTGTAACCTTAACCCTTAACCTGTAACCTTAACGCCTAGCCTTAACCCTTAACCTGTAACCTTAATGCCTTAACCTGTAACCTTAACGCCTAGCCTTAACCCTTAACCTTAATGCCTTAACCTGTAACCTTAACGCCTAGCCTTAACCCTTAACCTGTAACCTTAATGCCTTAACCTGTAACCTTAACGCCTAGCCTTAATCCCTAACATGTAACCTTAACGCCTAGCCTTAACCCTTAACCTGTAACCTAACGCCTAGCCTTAACCCTTACCTTAACCCATAACTCTAACCCCTAACCCTAACCTTAACCCCTTACCTTAACCCCTAACCTTAACCTGGAAACCTAACCCCTAACCCTAACCCCTTACCTTAACCTTTAAACCTAACCCCTAACCCTAACCTTAACCCCTTACCTTAACCTGTAACCCTAACCTTAACCCCTAACCCTAATACCTTAACCCTTACCTTAACCCATACTCCTAACCTTAACCTGTAACTCTAACCCTAACCCCTAATGCCTAGCCTTAAGCCATAACCTTAACCCATAACCCCTAACATTAACCCCTAACCTTAACCCTTACCTTAACCCCTAATGCAGTTCAGTTCAGACATACCTGGAAAATAACGTGTCTGGGAGGCTAAAGATTTGAATGCCTACCTTGATTCATTTCAGTGTTTCCTCGGTGCCAATACAAACTCTCTCTGTCTCTCTCTCTCTCTGTCTCTCTCTCTCTCTCTCTCTCTCTCTCTCTCTCTCTCTCTCTCTCTCTCTCTCTCTCTCTCTCTCTCTCTCTCTCTCTTTCTCTTTTCTTCCCTCTCCTTCTCCCTCCCTGCATCTAGGCTTGGTGTGTTTGCCAAGCTGTACGACAACATCAAGGGTGATAGGAACAAGTGTATGAACCTGATCCAGATGGCCTCCCAGAGAACAGCTGAGATGAGAGAGAAGTTCAAGATCCTGGACAACGAGATTGAGATCCTCAGAACCAACGCCATCAACAAAGAGAAGTGAGATAGAGAGCACATCCTGTCCTCACAAGAACATTCTGACGTTCACCACCCTGTTTAGATGTGAATGATTAACATCCCGTGTATGTGTCCTCAGGCTGCTCCAGAAGTCCCGTCTGAAGCACTTCCACAGCCACACCGTCAGAGACAGCCTGAGGAGCGACATCTCCAAGGTGATTTATCCTACCTGATTAATAAGGAAATCCTGCTCTTCTCACTCCATCCTCTAGACATAATAGCATCGACCTACCGCACTATAAAGGAAATAGGGTGCCATTTGAGACTCAGCTCTCTGGGTTATGATGTTTCTCTGTTCTGATCCCATCTCCAAGGTGACCTGGGTTAGGGTTATGATGTTTCTCTGTTCTGATCCCATCTCCAAGGTGACCTGGGTTAGGGTTATGATGTTTCTCTGTTCTGATCCCATCTCCAAGGTGACCTGGGTTAGGGTTATGATGTTTCTCTGTTCTGATCCCGTCTCCAAGGTGACCTGGGTTAGGGTTATGATGTTCCTCTGTTCTGATCCCATCTCCAAGGTGACCTGGGTTAGGGTTATGATGTTTCTCTGTTCTGATCCCATCTCCAAGGTGACCTTGGTTATGATGTTTCTCTGTTCTGATCCCATCTCCAAGGTGACCTGGGTTAGGGTTATAATGTTTCTCTGTTCTGATCCCATCTCCAAGGTGACCTGGGTTAGGGTTATGATGTTTCTCTGTTCTGATCCCATCTCCAAGGTGACCTGGGTTAGGGTTATGATGTTTCTCTGTTCTGATCCCATCTCCAAGGTGACCTGGGTTAGGGTTATGATGTTTCTCTGTTCTGATCCCATCTCCAAGGTGACCTGGGTTAGGGTTATGATGTTTCTCTGTTCTGATCCCATCTCCAAGGTGACCTGGGTTAGGGTTATGATGTTTCTCTGTTCTGATCCCATCTCCAAGGTGACCTGGGTTAGGGTTATGATGTTTCTCTGTTCTGATCCCATCTCCAAGGTGACCTGGGTTAGGGTTATGATGTTCCTCTGTTCTGATTCCATCTCCAAGGTGACCTGGGTTAGGGTTATAATGTTCCTCTGTTCTGATTCCATCTCCAAGGTGACCCAGGGGCTTCATGAGATGAGACAGAAGAGGGAGGAGCAGAAGCTGAACCTGGGCCGGCTGACCCACATGATCAACTACCATGAACAGAACCTGCTACAGATGAGGAAGAGCCACGACAACGCCGTGCAGAGTCGCAATGACAGGTGAGTCTGTCTGTCTGTTTGTCTGCCTGTCTGTCCGAAGAGGAAGAGCCATGACGCGGCCATGCAGAGCCACAATGACAGGTGAGTCTGTCTGTCTGTTTGTCTGCCTGTCTGTCCGAAGAGGAAGAGCCATGACGCGGCCATGCAGAGCCACAATGACAGGTGAGTCTGTCTGTCTGTTTGTCTGCCTGTCTGTCCGAAGAGGAAGAGCCATGACGCGGCCATGCAGAGCCACAATGACAGGTGAGTCTGTCTGTTAGATGAGGAAGAGACAAAACACAGCCATGCAGAGTCGCAATGACAGGTGAGTCTGTCTGTC
>NW_026602118.1:5000-24722 GCF_029448725.1 Salvelinus fontinalis | reverse complement strand
GAAATAACACCTAGTTAATATGACTAGTGAATAACTATCGTATTTGTAACATTCTGCAAAAACAGCTAGTTGATGAGAGGCTGAAAGAGAATTGCAAGAATCGCGCAATTTCCCAAACAGGCAAATAACAAAAGGCATCTCGGAAGGCACAACTCGTCGGTCGTTGTCAGTGGATTGTATTGGCGGGAAGAACAAAAATATAGTCTTCAGGATGATCGAAGTCGCCGCATCTAAAGTCAAGCCACAGGTCACAGGTGAGCTGCCTTGTTAAACCCTAAAAATAAATAAAAACAAGATTGCGCTGCAAATACCCATTAAGCCATTTGTTAAGATTTCCCCCATGTGGACCTGTTGTCACTCTTACCCTGATGGTTGCTGATACTTCCAGACACCTTTTCGGTCTTATCTGAGCAATTTGATCATTTATATCAGAATGTCCATATTCTGAGGCCACTTTAGCGCTCAATCAATGACGATTTTCTACGCGTTTCCCATTGAAGGCCATATTGAGGTTAAATCAATGACTGGAGCTTGTAATTGATAAAAACAAATGACTATTGAAAGTGCAAGTCAGTATCGTGCATTTACTGGTCTTTATTTACTGGTCATTTACTGGTCTTCTACTCTTTAACCCGAAACCCAGTTACTGTCCAGCAGTCAGGATGGCCGAGCGGTCTAAGGCGCTGCGTTCAGGTCGCAGTCTCCCCTGGAGGCGTGGGTTCAAATCCCACTTCTGACAGTTGTTTAGCGCCTCTCGCGCAGGAGTCATGCTGCTTTGCAGTAATAATCAGAAGATGAAATAACAACTTCACACAGTGAAATAACAATTAGTAAATTATCCCTCTCAACCTTCTGGAGCTGGGCAAAGAAAATAAGAAAAAGCAGTACTTAATAACAACTGAATGAGGGTAACATTTCATGAAGTTAATGCATTATAGTGAGTTACTACATTATCCTTCAGTTATTAAATTATCGTTTGCTGTAGGCTATGCCTGCCGGGCCCTTCACTTCTAACAAACAATTCTACTGTCACAGTTGTCGTGGCCGAGTGGTTAAGGCGATGGACTAGAAATCCATTGGGATCTTCCCGCGCAGGTTCGAATCCTGCCGACAACGAAAATACATTTTTTTGACCCCTCCGGAGGTGGAAGTTTATTCGTGTTTCATATACCAATCACATCCTCTCAGATCTCCACAAGTACATAGGGATCAGGTGTCCATTTGGGATAGGACTGCAGGCCATCTATCTCACCTCACACATTTACACACCTGGTTATCCATCCTTCTAGCTCTATAGGCAACAGTAGCATAGGTTACAGGTTTGTGGGCAAGCCACAGATTTCAGGTGAGATCCCATGATACACTCAAAAATACAACAACAGGATTCTCATGAATAACCATTAAGCCTTTTGCTAAGATTTCCCCCATTTTGACATGTGGACCTGTTGTCACTCTTACCCTGACGGATTGCTCCAGACACTTTTTTGGTCCTATCTGAGGGATTTTTATATTCATGTCAAAATGGCCATATTCTGAAGACACTTTTATAGTCTGCAGGGTAATCGAACTCGCCGCATCTAAAGTCAAGCCACACGTCATAGGTGAGATGCCTTGTTAAACCCGAAAAATATAATAAAAACACGATTGCGTTGAAAATAACCATTAAGCCATTCAGGTCGCAGTCTCCCCTGGAGGCGTGTGTTCGACATCCACTTCTGACAACTCTTTAGCGCCTGCATGTCATGCTGCTTTGTTGAAAACCAGTTGATAAATAAATGACTTACGGTAATGGAAATAACACCTAGTTAATATGACTAGTGAATAACTATCGTATTTGTAACATTCTGCAAAAACAGCTAGTTGATGAGAGGCTGAAAGAGAATTGCAAGAATCGCGCAATTTCCCAAACAGGCAAATAACAAAAGGCATCTCGGAAGGCACAACTCGTCGGTCGTTGTCAGTGGATTGTATTGGCGGGAAGAACAAAAATATAGTCTTCAGGATAATCGAAGTCGCCGCATCTAAAGTCAAGCCACAGGTCACAGGTGAGCTGCCTTGTTAAACCCTAAAAATAAATAAAAACAAGATTGCGCTGCAAATACCCATTAAGCCATTTGTTAAGATTTCCCCCATGTGGACCTGTTGTCACTCTTACCCTGATGGTTGCTGATACTTCCAGACACCTTTTCGGTCTTATCTGAGCAATTTGATCATTTATATCAGAATGTCCATATTCTGAGGCCACTTTAGCGCTCAATCAATGACGATTTTCTACGCGTTTCCCATTGAAGGCCATATTGAGGTTAAATCAATGACTGGAGCTTGTAATTGATAAAAACAAATGACTATTGAAAGTGCAAGTCAGTATCGTGCATTTACTGGTCTTTATTTACTGGTCATTTACTGGTCTTCTACTCTTTAACCCGAAACCCAGTTACTGTCCAGCAGTCAGGATGGCCGAGCGGTCTAAGGCGCTGCGTTCAGGTCGCAGTCTCCCCTGGAGGCGTGGGTTCAAATCCCACTTCTGACAGTTGTTTAGCGCCTCTCGCGCAGGAGTCATGCTGCTTTGCAGTAATAATCAGAAGATGAAATAACAACTTCACACAGTGAAATAACAATTAGTAAATTATCCCTCTCAACCTTCTGGAGCTGGACAAAGAAAATAAGAAAAAGCAGTACTTAATAACAACTGAATGAGGGGAACATTTCATGAAGTTAATGCATTATAGTGACTTACTACATTATCCTTCAGTTATTAAATTATCGTTTGCTCTAGGCTATGCCTGCCGGGCCCTTCACTTCTAACAAACAATTCTACTGTCACAGTTGTCGTGGCCGAGTGGTTAAGGCGATGGACTAGAAATCCATTGGGATCTTCCCGCGCAGGTTCGAATCCTGCCGACAACGAAAATACATTTTTTTGACCCCTCCGGAGGTGGAAGTTTATTCGTGTTTCATATACCAATCACATCCTCTCAGATCTCCACAAGTACATAGGGATCAGGTGTCCATTTGGGATAGGACTGCAGGCCATCTATCTCACCTCACACATTTACACACCTGGTTATCCATCCTTCTAGCTCTATAGGCAACAGTAGCATAGGTTACAGGTTTGTGGGCAAGCCACAGATTTCAGGTGAGATCCCATGATACACTCAAAAATACAACAACAGGATTCTCATGAATAACCATTAAGCCTTTTGCTAAGATTTCCCCCATTTTGACATGTGGACCTGTTGTCACTCTTACCCTGACGGATTGCTCCAGACACTTTTTTGGTCCTATCTGAGGGATTTTTATATTCATGTCAAAATGGCCATATTCTGAAGACACTTTTATAGTCTGCAGGGTAATCGAACTCGCCGCATCTAAAGTCAAGCCACACGTCATAGGTGAGATGCCTTGTTAAACCCGAAAAATATAATAAAAACACGATTGCGTTGAAAATAACCATTAAGCCATTCAGGTCGCAGTCTCCCCTGGAGGCGTGTGTTCGACATCCACTTCTGACAACTCTTTAGCGCCTGCATGTCATGCTGCTTTGTTGAAAACCAGTTGATAAATAAATGACTTACGGTAATGGAAATAACACCTAGTTAATATGACTAGTGAATAACTATCGTATTTGTAACATTCTGCAAAAACAGCTAGTTGATGAGAGGCTGAAAGAGAATTGCAAGAATCGCGCAATTTCCCAAACAGGCAAATAACAAAAGGCATCTCGGAAGGCACAACTCGTCGGTCGTTGTCAGTGGATTGTATTGGCGGGAAGAACAAAAATATAGTCTTCAGGATAATCGAAGTCGCCGCATCTAAAGTCAAGCCACAGGTCACAGGTGAGCTGCCTTGTTAAACCCTAAAAATAAATAAAAACAAGATTGCGCTGCAAATACCCATTAAGCCATTTGTTAAGATTTCCCCCATGTGGACCTGTTGTCACTCTTACCCTGATGGTTGCTGATACTTCCAGACACCTTTTCGGTCTTATCTGAGCAATTTGATCATTTATATCAGAATGTCCATATTCTGAGGCCACTTTAGCGCTCAATCAATGACGATTTTCTACGCGTTTCCCATTGAAGGCCATATTGAGGTTAAATCAATGACTGGAGCTTGTAATTGATAAAAACAAATGACTATTGAAAGTGCAAGTCAGTATCGTGCATTTACTGGTCTTTATTTACTGGTCATTTACTGGTCTTATACTCTTTAACCCGAAACCCAGTTACTGTCCAGTAGTCAGGATGGCCGAGCGGTCTAAGGCGCTGCGGTCAGGTCGCAGTCTCCCCTGGAGGCGTGGGTTCAAATCCCACTTCTGACAGTTGTTTAGCGCCTCTCGCGCAGGAGTCATGCTGCTTTGCAGTAATAATCAGAAGATGAAATAACAACTTCACACAGTGAAATAACAATTAGTAAATTATCCCTCTCAACCTTCTGGAGCTGGGCAAAGAAAATAAGAAAAAGCAGTACTTAATAACAACTGAATGAGGGTAACATTTCATGAAGTTAATGCATTATAGTGAGTTACTACATTATCCTTCAGTTATTAAATTATCGTTTGCTGTAGGCTATGCCTGCCGGGCCCTTCACTTCTAACAAACAATTCTACTGTCACAGTTGTCGTGGCCGAGTGGTTAAGGCGATGGACTAGAAATCCATTGGGATCTTCCCGCGCAGGTTCGAATCCTGCCGACAACGAAAATACATTTTTTTGACCCCTCCGGAGGTGGAAGTTTATTCGTGTTTCATATACCAATCACATCCTCTCAGATCTCCACAAGTACATAGGGATCAGGTGTCCATTTGGGATAGGACTGCAGGCCATCTATCTCACCTCACACATTTACACACCTGGTTATCCATCCTTCTAGCTCTATAGGCAACAGTAGCATAGGTTACAGGTTTGTGGGCAAGCCACAGATTTCAGGTGAGATCCCATGATACACTCAAAAATACAACAACAGGATTCTCATGAATAACCATTAAGCCTTTTGCTAAGATTTCCCCCATTTTGACATGTGGACCTGTTGTCACTCTTACCCTGACGGATTGCTCCAGACACTTTTTTGGTCCTATCTGAGGGATTTTTATATTCATGTCAAAATGGCCATATTCTGAAGACACTTTTATAGTCTGCAGGGTAATCGAACTCGCCGCATCTAAAGTCAAGCCACACGTCATAGGTGAGATGCCTTGTTAAACCCGAAAAATATAATAAAAACACGATTGCGTTGAAAATAACCATTAAGCCATTCAGGTCGCAGTCTCCCCTGGAGGCGTGTGTTCGACATCCACTTCTGACAACTCTTTAGCGCCTGCATGTCATGCTGCTTTGTTGAAAACCAGTTGATAAATAAATGACTTACGGTAATGGAAATAACACCTAGTTAATATGACTAGTGAATAACTATCGTATTTGTAACATTCTGCAAAAACAGCTAGTTGATGAGAGGCTGAAAGAGAATTGCAAGAATCGCGCAATTTCCCAAACAGGCAAATAACAAAAGGCATCTCGGAAGGCACAACTCGTCGGTCGTTGTCAGTGGATTGTATTGGCGGGAAGAACAAAAATATAGTCTTCAGGATAATCGAAGTCGCCGCATCTAAAGTCAAGCCACAGGTCACAGGTGAGCTGCCTTGTTAAACCCTAAAAATAAATAAAAACAAGATTGCGCTGCAAATACCCATTAAGCCATTTGTTAAGATTTCCCCCATGTGGACCTGTTGTCACTCTTACCCTGATGGTTGCTGATACTTCCAGACACCTTTTCGGTCTTATCTGAGCAATTTGATCATTTATATCAGAATGTCCATATTCTGAGGCCACTTTAGCGCTCAATCAATGACGATTTTCTACGCGTTTCCCATTGAAGGCCATATTGAGGTTAAATCAATGACTGGAGCTTGTAATTGATAAAAACAAATGACTATTGAAAGTGCAAGTCAGTATCGTGCATTTACTGGTCTTTATTTACTGGTCATTTACTGGTCTTCTACTCTTTAACCCGAAACCCAGTTACTGTCCAGCAGTCAGGATGGCCGAGCGGTCTAAGGCGCTGCGTTCAGGTCGCAGTCTCCCCTGGAGGCGTGGGTTCAAATCCCACTTCTGACAGTTGTTTAGCGCCTCTCGCGCAGGAGTCATGCTGCTTTGCAGTAATAATCAGAAGATGAAATAACAACTTCACACAGTGAAATAACAATTAGTAAATTATCCCTCTCAACCTTCTGGAGCTGGACAAAGAAAATAAGAAAAAGCAGTACTTAATAACAACTGAATGAGGGGAACATTTCATGAAGTTAATGCATTATAGTGAGTTACTACATTATCCTTCAGTTATTAAATTATCGTTTGCTGTAGGCTATGCCTGCCGGGCCCTTCACTTCTAACAAACAATTCTACTGTCACAGTTGTCGTGGCCGAGTGGTTAAGGCGATGGACTAGAAATCCATTGGGATCTTCCCGCGCAGGTTCGAATCCTGCCGACAACGAAAATACATTTTTTTGACCCCTCCGGAGGTGGAAGTTTATTCGTGTTTCATATACCAATCACATCCTCTCAGATCTCCACAAGTACATAGGGATCAGGTGTCCATTTGGGATAGGACTGCAGGCCATCTATCTCACCTCACACATTTACACACCTGGTTATCCATCCTTCTAGCTCTATAGGCAACAGTAGCATAGGTTACAGGTTTGTGGGCAAGCCACAGATTTCAGGTGAGATCCCATGATACACTCAAAAATACAACAACAGGATTCTCATGAATAACCATTAAGCCTTTTGCTAAGATTTCCCCCATTTTGACATGTGGACCTGTTGTCACTCTTACCCTGACGGATTGCTCCAGACACTTTTTTGGTCCTATCTGAGGGATTTTTATATTCATGTCAAAATGGCCATATTCTGAAGACACTTTTATAGTCTGCAGGGTAATCGAACTCGCCGCATCTAAAGTCAAGCCACACGTCATAGGTGAGATGCCTTGTTAAACCCGAAAAATATAATAAAAACACGATTGCGTTGAAAATAACCATTAAGCCATTCAGGTCGCAGTCTCCCCTGGAGGCGTGTGTTCGACATCCACTTCTGACAACTCTTTAGCGCCTGCATGTCATGCTGCTTTGTTGAAAACCAGTTGATAAATAAATGACTTACGGTAATGGAAATAACACCTAGTTAATATGACTAGTGAATAACTATCGTATTTGTAACATTCTGCAAAAACAGCTAGTTGATGAGAGGCTGAAAGAGAATTGCAAGAATCGCGCAATTTCCCAAACAGGCAAATAACAAAAGGCATCTCGGAAGGCACAACTCGTCGGTCGTTGTCAGTGGATTGTATTGGCGGGAAGAACAAAAATATAGTCTTCAGGATAATCGAAGTCGCCGCATCTAAAGTCAAGCCACAGGTCACAGGTGAGCTGCCTTGTTAAACCCTAAAAATAAATAAAAACAAGATTGCGCTGCAAATACCCATTAAGCCATTTGTTAAGATTTCCCCCATGTGGACCTGTTGTCACTCTTACCCTGATGGTTGCTGATACTTCCAGACACCTTTTCGGTCTTATCTGAGCAATTTGATCATTTATATCAGAATGTCCATATTCTGAGGCCACTTTAGCGCTCAATCAATGACGATTTTCTACGCGTTTCCCATTGAAGGCCATATTGAGGTTAAATCAATGACTGGAGCTTGTAATTGATAAAAACAAATGACTATTGAAAGTGCAAGTCAGTATCGTGCATTTACTGGTCTTTATTTACTGGTCATTTACTGGTCTTCTACTCTTTAACCCGAAACCCAGTTACTGTCCAGCAGTCAGGATGGCCGAGCGGTCTAAGGCGCTGCGTTCAGGTCGCAGTCTCCCCTGGAGGCGTGGGTTCAAATCCCACTTCTGACAGTTGTTTAGCGCCTCTCGCGCAGGAGTCATGCTGCTTTGCAGTAATAATCAGAAGATGAAATAACAACTTCACACAGTGAAATAACAATTAGTAAATTATCCCTCTCAACCTTCTGGAGCTGGACAAAGAAAATAAGAAAAAGCAGTACTTAATAACAACTGAATGAGGGGAACATTTCATGAAGTTAATGCATTATAGTGACTTACTACATTATCCTTCAGTTATTAAATTATCGTTTGCTCTAGGCTATGCCTGCCGGGCCCTTCACTTCTAACAAACAATTCTACTGTCACAGTTGTCGTGGCCGAGTGGTTAAGGCGATGGACTAGAAATCCATTGGGATCTTCCCGCGCAGGTTCGAATCCTGCCGACAACGAAAATACATTTTTTTGACCCCTCCGGAGGTGGAAGTTTATTCGTGTTTCATATACCAATCACATCCTCTCAGATCTCCACAAGTACATAGGGATCAGGTGTCCATTTGGGATAGGACTGCAGGCCATCTATCTCACCTCACACATTTACACACCTGGTTATCCATCCTTCTAGCTCTATAGGCAACAGTAGCATAGGTTACAGGTTTGTGGGCAAGCCACAGATTTCAGGTGAGATCCCATGATACACTCAAAAATACAACAACAGGATTCTCATGAATAACCATTAAGCCTTTTGCTAAGATTTCCCCCATTTTGACATGTGGACCTGTTGTCACTCTTACCCTGACGGATTGCTCCAGACACTTTTTTGGTCCTATCTGAGGGATTTTTATATTCATGTCAAAATGGCCATATTCTGAAGACACTTTTATAGTCTGCAGGGTAATCGAACTCGCCGCATCTAAAGTCAAGCCACACGTCATAGGTGAGATGCCTTGTTAAACCCGAAAAATATAATAAAAACACGATTGCGTTGAAAATAACCATTAAGCCATTCAGGTCGCAGTCTCCCCTGGAGGCGTGTGTTCGACATCCACTTCTGACAACTCTTTAGCGCCTGCATGTCATGCTGCTTTGTTGAAAACCAGTTGATAAATAAATGACTTACGGTAATGGAAATAACACCTAGTTAATATGACTAGTGAATAACTATCGTATTTGTAACATTCTGCAAAAACAGCTAGTTGATGAGAGGCTGAAAGAGAATTGCAAGAATCGCGCAATTTCCCAAACAGGCAAATAACAAAAGGCATCTCGGAAGGCACAACTCGTCGGTCGTTGTCAGTGGATTGTATTGGCGGGAAGAACAAAAATATAGTCTTCAGGATAATCGAAGTCGCCGCATCTAAAGTCAAGCCACAGGTCACAGGTGAGCTGCCTTGTTAAACCCTAAAAATAAATAAAAACAAGATTGCGCTGCAAATACCCATTAAGCCATTTGTTAAGATTTCCCCCATGTGGACCTGTTGTCACTCTTACCCTGATGGTTGCTGATACTTCCAGACACCTTTTCGGTCTTATCTGAGCAATTTGATCATTTATATCAGAATGTCCATATTCTGAGGCCACTTTAGCGCTCAATCAATGACGATTTTCTACGCGTTTCCCATTGAAGGCCATATTGAGGTTAAATCAATGACTGGAGCTTGTAATTGATAAAAACAAATGACTATTGAAAGTGCAAGTCAGTATCGTGCATTTACTGGTCTTTATTTACTGGTCATTTACTGGTCTTCTACTCTTTAACCCGAAACCCAGTTACTGTCCAGCAGTCAGGATGGCCGAGCGGTCTAAGGCGCTGCGTTCAGGTCGCAGTCTCCCCTGGAGGCGTGGGTTCAAATCCCACTTCTGACAGTTGTTTAGCGCCTCTCGCGCAGGAGTCATGCTGCTTTGCAGTAATAATCAGAAGATGAAATAACAACTTCACACAGTGAAATAACAATTAGTAAATTATCCCTCTCAACCTTCTGGAGCTGGACAAAGAAAATAAGAAAAAGCAGTACTTAATAACAACTGAATGAGGGGAACATTTCATGAAGTTAATGCATTATAGTGAGTTACTACATTATCCTTCAGTTATTAAATTATCGTTTGCTGTAGGCTATGCCTGCCGGGCCCTTCACTTCTAACAAACAATTCTACTGTCACAGTTGTCGTGGCCGAGTGGTTAAGGCGATGGACTAGAAATCCATTGGGATCTTCCCGCGCAGGTTCGAATCCTGCCGACAACGAAAATACATTTTTTTGACCCCTCCGGAGGTGGAAGTTTATTCGTGTTTCATATACCAATCACATCCTCTCAGATCTCCACAAGTACATAGGGATCAGGTGTCCATTTGGGATAGGACTGCAGGCCATCTATCTCACCTCACACATTTACACACCTGGTTATCCATCCTTCTAGCTCTATAGGCAACAGTAGCATAGGTTACAGGTTTGTGGGCAAGCCACAGATTTCAGGTGAGATCCCATGATACACTCAAAAATACAACAACAGGATTCTCATGAATAACCATTAAGCCTTTTGCTAAGATTTCCCCCATTTTGACATGTGGACCTGTTGTCACTCTTACCCTGACGGATTGCTCCAGACACTTTTTTGGTCCTATCTGAGGGATTTTTATATTCATGTCAAAATGGCCATATTCTGAAGACACTTTTATAGTCTGCAGGGTAATCGAACTCGCCGCATCTAAAGTCAAGCCACACGTCATAGGTGAGATGCCTTGTTAAACCCGAAAAATATAATAAAAACACGATTGCGTTGAAAATAACCATTAAGCCATTCAGGTCGCAGTCTCCCCTGGAGGCGTGTGTTCGACATCCACTTCTGACAACTCTTTAGCGCCTGCATGTCATGCTGCTTTGTTGAAAACCAGTTGATAAATAAATGACTTACGGTAATGGAAATAACACCTAGTTAATATGACTAGTGAATAACTATCGTATTTGTAACATTCTGCAAAAACAGCTAGTTGATGAGAGGCTGAAAGAGAATTGCAAGAATCGCGCAATTTCCCAAACAGGCAAATAACAAAAGGCATCTCGGAAGGCACAACTCGTCGGTCGTTGTCAGTGGATTGTATTGGCGGGAAGAACAAAAATATAGTCTTCAGGATAATCGAAGTCGCCGCATCTAAAGTCAAGCCACAGGTCACAGGTGAGCTGCCTTGTTAAACCCTAAAAATAAATAAAAACAAGATTGCGCTGCAAATACCCATTAAGCCATTTGTTAAGATTTCCCCCATGTGGACCTGTTGTCACTCTTACCCTGATGGTTGCTGATACTTCCAGACACCTTTTCGGTCTTATCTGAGCAATTTGATCATTTATATCAGAATGTCCATATTCTGAGGCCACTTTAGCGCTCAATCAATGACGATTTTCTACGCGTTTCCCATTGAAGGCCATATTGAGGTTAAATCAATGACTGGAGCTTGTAATTGATAAAAACAAATGACTATTGAAAGTGCAAGTCAGTATCGTGCATTTACTGGTCTTTATTTACTGGTCATTTACTGGTCTTCTACTCTTTAACCCGAAACCCAGTTACTGTCCAGCAGTCAGGATGGCCGAGCGGTCTAAGGCGCTGCGTTCAGGTCGCAGTCTCCCCTGGAGGCGTGGGTTCAAATCCCACTTCTGACAGTTGTTTAGCGCCTCTCGCGCAGGAGTCATGCTGCTTTGCAGTAATAATCAGAAGATGAAATAACAACTTCACACAGTGAAATAACAATTAGTAAATTATCCCTCTCAACCTTCTGGAGCTGGGCAAAGAAAATAAGAAAAAGCAGTACTTAATAACAACTGAATGAGGGTAACATTTCATGAAGTTAATGCATTATAGTGAGTTACTACATTATCCTTCAGTTATTAAATTATCGTTTGCTGTAGGCTATGCCTGCCGGGCCCTTCACTTCTAACAAACAATTCTACTGTCACAGTTGTCGTGGCCGAGTGGTTAAGGCGATGGACTAGAAATCCATTGGGATCTTCCCGCGCAGGTTCGAATCCTGCCGACAACGAAAATACATTTTTTTGACCCCTCCGGAGGTGGAAGTTTATTCGTGTTTCATATACCAATCACATCCTCTCAGATCTCCACAAGTACATAGGGATCAGGTGTCCATTTGGGATAGGACTGCAGGCCATCTATCTCACCTCACACATTTACACACCTGGTTATCCATCCTTCTAGCTCTATAGGCAACAGTAGCATAGGTTACAGGTTTGTGGGCAAGCCACAGATTTCAGGTGAGATCCCATGATACACTCAAAAATACAACAACAGGATTCTCATGAATAACCATTAAGCCTTTTGCTAAGATTTCCCCCATTTTGACATGTGGACCTGTTGTCACTCTTACCCTGACGGATTGCTCCAGACACTTTTTTGGTCCTATCTGAGGGATTTTTATATTCATGTCAAAATGGCCATATTCTGAAGACACTTTTATAGTCTGCAGGGTAATCGAACTCGCCGCATCTAAAGTCAAGCCACACGTCATAGGTGAGATGCCTTGTTAAACCCGAAAAATATAATAAAAACACGATTGCGTTGAAAATAACCATTAAGCCATTCAGGTCGCAGTCTCCCCTGGAGGCGTGTGTTCGACATCCACTTCTGACAACTCTTTAGCGCCTGCATGTCATGCTGCTTTGTTGAAAACCAGTTGATAAATAAATGACTTACGGTAATGGAAATAACACCTAGTTAATATGACTAGTGAATAACTATCGTATTTGTAACATTCTGCAAAAACAGCTAGTTGATGAGAGGCTGAAAGAGAATTGCAAGAATCGCGCAATTTCCCAAACAGGCAAATAACAAAAGGCATCTCGGAAGGCACAACTCGTCGGTCGTTGTCAGTGGATTGTATTGGCGGGAAGAACAAAAATATAGTCTTCAGGATAATCGAAGTCGCCGCATCTAAAGTCAAGCCACAGGTCACAGGTGAGCTGCCTTGTTAAACCCTAAAAATAAATAAAAACAAGATTGCGCTGCAAATACCCATTAAGCCATTTGTTAAGATTTCCCCCATGTGGACCTGTTGTCACTCTTACCCTGATGGTTGCTGATACTTCCAGACACCTTTTCGGTCTTATCTGAGCAATTTGATCATTTATATCAGAATGTCCATATTCTGAGGCCACTTTAGCGCTCAATCAATGACGATTTTCTACGCGTTTCCCATTGAAGGCCATATTGAGGTTAAATCAATGACTGGAGCTTGTAATTGATAAAAACAAATGACTATTGAAAGTGCAAGTCAGTATCGTGCATTTACTGGTCTTTATTTACTGGTCATTTACTGGTCTTCTACTCTTTAACCCGAAACCCAGTTACTGTCCAGCAGTCAGGATGGCCGAGCGGTCTAAGGCGCTGCGTTCAGGTCGCAGTCTCCCCTGGAGGCGTGGGTTCAAATCCCACTTCTGACAGTTGTTTAGCGCCTCTCGCGCAGGAGTCATGCTGCTTTGCAGTAATAATCAGAAGATGAAATAACAACTTCACACAGTGAAATAACAATTAGTAAATTATCCCTCTCAACCTTCTGGAGCTGGACAAAGAAAATAAGAAAAAGCAGTACTTAATAACAACTGAATGAGGGGAACATTTCATGAAGTTAATGCATTATAGTGAGTTACTACATTATCCTTCAGTTATTAAATTATCGTTTGCTGTAGGCTATGCCTGCCGGGCCCTTCACTTCTAACAAACAATTCTACTGTCACAGTTGTCGTGGCCGAGTGGTTAAGGCGATGGACTAGAAATCCATTGGGATCTTCCCGCGCAGGTTCGAATCCTGCCGACAACGAAAATACATTTTTTTGACCCCTCCGGAGGTGGAAGTTTATTCGTGTTTCATATACCAATCACATCCTCTCAGATCTCCACAAGTACATAGGGATCAGGTGTCCATTTGGGATAGGACTGCAGGCCATCTATCTCACCTCACACATTTACACACCTGGTTATCCATCCTTCTAGCTCTATAGGCAACAGTAGCATAGGTTACAGGTTTGTGGGCAAGCCACAGATTTCAGGTGAGATCCCATGATACACTCAAAAATACAACAACAGGATTCTCATGAATAACCATTAAGCCTTTTGCTAAGATTTCCCCCATTTTGACATGTGGACCTGTTGTCACTCTTACCCTGACGGATTGCTCCAGACACTTTTTTGGTCCTATCTGAGGGATTTTTATATTCATGTCAAAATGGCCATATTCTGAAGACACTTTTATAGTCTGCAGGGTAATCGAACTCGCCGCATCTAAAGTCAAGCCACACGTCATAGGTGAGATGCCTTGTTAAACCCGAAAAATATAATAAAAACACGATTGCGTTGAAAATAACCATTAAGCCATTCAGGTCGCAGTCTCCCCTGGAGGCGTGTGTTCGACATCCACTTCTGACAACTCTTTAGCGCCTGCATGTCATGCTGCTTTGTTGAAAACCAGTTGATAAATAAATGACTTACGGTAATGGAAATAACACCTAGTTAATATGACTAGTGAATAACTATCGTATTTGTAACATTCTGCAAAAACAGCTAGTTGATGAGAGGCTGAAAGAGAATTGCAAGAATCGCGCAATTTCCCAAACAGGCAAATAACAAAAGGCATCTCGGAAGGCACAACTCGTCGGTCGTTGTCAGTGGATTGTATTGGCGGGAAGAACAAAAATATAGTCTTCAGGATAATCGAAGTCGCCGCATCTAAAGTCAAGCCACAGGTCACAGGTGAGCTGCCTTGTTAAACCCTAAAAATAAATAAAAACAAGATTGCGCTGCAAATACCCATTAAGCCATTTGTTAAGATTTCCCCCATGTGGACCTGTTGTCACTCTTACCCTGATGGTTGCTGATACTTCCAGACACCTTTTCGGTCTTATCTGAGCAATTTGATCATTTATATCAGAATGTCCATATTCTGAGGCCACTTTAGCGCTCAATCAATGACGATTTTCTACGCGTTTCCCATTGAAGGCCATATTGAGGTTAAATCAATGACTGGAGCTTGTAATTGATAAAAACAAATGACTATTGAAAGTGCAAGTCAGTATCGTGCATTTACTGGTCTTTATTTACTGGTCATTTACTGGTCTTCTACTCTTTAACCCGAAACCCAGTTACTGTCCAGCAGTCAGGATGGCCGAGCGGTCTAAGGCGCTGCGTTCAGGTCGCAGTCTCCCCTGGAGGCGTGGGTTCAAATCCCACTTCTGACAGTTGTTTAGCGCCTCTCGCGCAGGAGTCATGCTGCTTTGCAGTAATAATCAGAAGATGAAATAACAACTTCACACAGTGAAATAACAATTAGTAAATTATCCCTCTCAACCTTCTGGAGCTGGACAAAGAAAATAAGAAAAAGCAGTACTTAATAACAACTGAATGAGGGGAACATTTCATGAAGTTAATGCATTATAGTGAGTTACTACATTATCCTTCAGTTATTAAATTATCGTTTGCTGTAGGCTATGCCTGCCGGGCCCTTCACTTCTAACAAACAATTCTACTGTCACAGTTGTCGTGGCCGAGTGGTTAAGGCGATGGACTAGAAATCCATTGGGATCTTCCCGCGCAGGTTCGAATCCTGCCGACAACGAAAATACATTTTTTTGACCCCTCCGGAGGTGGAAGTTTATTCGTGTTTCATATACCAATCACATCCTCTCAGATCTCCACAAGTACATAGGGATCAGGTGTCCATTTGGGATAGGACTGCAGGCCATCTATCTCACCTCACACATTTACACACCTGGTTATCCATCCTTCTAGCTCTATAGGCAACAGTAGCATAGGTTACAGGTTTGTGGGCAAGCCACAGATTTCAGGTGAGATCCCATGATACACTCAAAAATACAACAACAGGATTCTCATGAATAACCATTAAGCCTTTTGCTAAGATTTCCCCCATTTTGACATGTGGACCTGTTGTCACTCTTACCCTGACGGATTGCTCCAGACACTTTTTTGGTCCTATCTGAGGGATTTTTATATTCATGTCAAAATGGCCATATTCTGAAGACACTTTTATAGTCTGCAGGGTAATCGAACTCGCCGCATCTAAAGTCAAGCCACACGTCATAGGTGAGATGCCTTGTTAAACCCGAAAAATATAATAAAAACACGATTGCGTTGAAAATAACCATTAAGCCATTCAGGTCGCAGTCTCCCCTGGAGGCGTGTGTTCGACATCCACTTCTGACAACTCTTTAGCGCCTGCATGTCATGCTGCTTTGTTGAAAACCAGTTGATAAATAAATGACTTACGGTAATGGAAATAACACCTAGTTAATATGACTAGTGAATAACTATCGTATTTGTAACATTCTGCAAAAACAGCTAGTTGATGAGAGGCTGAAAGAGAATTGCAAGAATCGCGCAATTTCCCAAACAGGCAAATAACAAAAGGCATCTCGGAAGGCACAACTCGTCGGTCGTTGTCAGTGGATTGTATTGGCGGGAAGAACAAAAATATAGTCTTCAGGATAATCGAAGTCGCCGCATCTAAAGTCAAGCCACAGGTCACAGGTGAGCTGCCTTGTTAAACCCTAAAAATAAATAAAAACAAGATTGCGCTGCAAATACCCATTAAGCCATTTGTTAAGATTTCCCCCATGTGGACCTGTTGTCACTCTTACCCTGATGGTTGCTGATACTTCCAGACACCTTTTCGGTCTTATCTGAGCAATTTGATCATTTATATCAGAATGTCCATATTCTGAGGCCACTTTAGCGCTCAATCAATGACGATTTTCTACGCGTTTCCCATTGAAGGCCATATTGAGGTTAAATCAATGACTGGAGCTTGTAATTGATAAAAACAAATGACTATTGAAAGTGCAAGTCAGTATCGTGCATTTACTGGTCTTTATTTACTGGTCATTTACTGGTCTTATACTCTTTAACCCGAAACCCAGTTACTGTCCAGCAGTCAGGATGGCCGAGCGGTCTAAGGCGCTGCGTTCAGGTCGCAGTCTCCCCTGGAGGCGTGGGTTCAAATCCCACTTCTGACAGTTGTTTAGCGCCTCTCGCGCAGGAGTCATGCTGCTTTGCAGTAATAATCAGAAGATGAAATAACAACTTCACACAGTGAAATAACAATTAGTAAATTATCCCTCTCAACCTTCTGGAGCTGGGCAAAGAAAATAAGAAAAAGCAGTACTTAATAACAACTGAATGAGGGTAACATTTCATGAAGTTAATGCATTATAGTGAGTTACTACATTATCCTTCAGTTATTAAATTATCGTTTGCTGTAGGCTATGCCTGCCGGGCCCTTCACTTCTAACAAACAATTCTACTGTCACAGTTGTCGTGGCCGAGTGGTTAAGGCGATGGACTAGAAATCCATTGGGATCTTCCCGCGCAGGTTCGAATCCTGCCGACAACGAAAATACATTTTTTTGACCCCTCCGGAGGTGGAAGTTTATTCGTGTTTCATATACCAATCACATCCTCTCAGATCTCCACAAGTACATAGGGATCAGGTGTCCATTTGGGATAGGACTGCAGGCCATCTATCTCACCTCACACATTTACACACCTGGTTATCCATCCTTCTAGCTCTATAGGCAACAGTAGCATAGGTTACAGGTTTGTGGGCAAGCCACAGATTTCAGGTGAGATCCCATGATACACTCAAAAATACAACAACAGGATTCTCATGAATAACCATTAAGCCTTTTGCTAAGATTTCCCCCATTTTGACATGTGGACCTGTTGTCACTCTTACCCTGACGGATTGCTCCAGACACTTTTTTGGTCCTATCTGAGGGATTTTTATATTCATGTCAAAATGGCCATATTCTGAAGACACTTTTATAGTCTGCAGGGTAATCGAACTCGCCGCATCTAAAGTCAAGCCACACGTCATAGGTGAGATGCCTTGTTAAACCCGAAAAATATAATAAAAACACGATTGCGTTGAAAATAACCATTAAGCCATTCAGGTCGCAGTCTCCCCTGGAGGCGTGTGTTCGACATCCACTTCTGACAACTCTTTAGCGCCTGCATGTCATGCTGCTTTGTTGAAAACCAGTTGATAAATAAATGACTTACGGTAATGGAAATAACACCTAGTTAATATGACTAGTGAATAACTATCGTATTTGTAACATTCTGCAAAAACAGCTAGTTGATGAGAGGCTGAAAGAGAATTGCAAGAATCGCGCAATTTCCCAAACAGGCAAATAACAAAAGGCATCTCGGAAGGCACAACTCGTCGGTCGTTGTCAGTGGATTGTATTGGCGGGAAGAACAAAAATATAGTCTTCAGGATAATCGAAGTCGCCGCATCTAAAGTCAAGCCACAGGTCACAGGTGAGCTGCCTTGTTAAACCCTAAAAATAAATAAAAACAAGATTGCGCTGCAAATACCCATTAAGCCATTTGTTAAGATTTCCCCCATGTGGACCTGTTGTCACTCTTACCCTGATGGTTGCTGATACTTCCAGACACCTTTTCGGTCTTATCTGAGCAATTTGATCATTTATACCAGAATGTCCATATTCTGAGGCCACTTTAGCGCTCAATCAATGACGATTTTCTACGCGTTTCCCATTGAAGGCCATATTGAGGTTAAATCAATGACTGGAGCTTGTAATTGATAAAAACAAATGACTATTGAAAGTGCAAGTCAGTATCGTGCATTTACTGGTCTTTATTTACTGGTCATTTACTGGTCTTCTACTCTTTAACCCGAAACCCAGTTACTGTCCAGCAGTCACTTCTGACAGTTGTTTAGCGCCTCTCGCGCAGGAGTCATGCTGCTTTGCAGTAATACTCAGAAGATGAAATAACAACTTCACACAGTGAAATAACAATTAGTAAATTAACCCTCTCAACCTTCTGGAGCTGGGCAAAGAAAATAAGAAAAAGCAGTACTTAATAACAACTGAATGAGTGGAACATTTCATGAAGTTAATGCATTATAGTGACTTACTACATTATCCTTCAGTTATTAAATTATCGTTTGCGGTAGGCTATGCCTGCCGGGCCCTTCACTTCTAACAAACAACTCTACTGTCACAGTTGTCGTGGCCGAGTGGTTAAGGCGATGGACTAGAAATCAATTGGGATCTTCCCGCGCAGGTTCGAATCCTGCCGACAACGAAAATACATTTTTTGACCCCTCCGGAGGTGGAAGTTTATTCGTGTTTCATATACCAATCACATCCTCTCAGATCTCCACAAGTACATAGGGATCAGGTGTCCATTTGGGATAGGACTGCAGGCCATCTATCTCACCTCACACATTTACACACCTGGTTATCCATCCTTCTAGCTCTATAGGCAACAGTAGCATAGGTTACAGGTTTGTGGGCAAGCCACAGATTTCAGGTAGGATCCCATGATACACTCAAAAATACAACAACAGGATTCTCATGAATAACTATTAAGCCTTTTGCTAAGATTTCCCCCATTTTGACATGTGGACCTGTTGTCACTCTTACCCTGACGGATTGCTCCAGACACTTTTTTGGTCCTATCTGAGGGGTTTTTATATTCATGTCAAAATGGCCATATTCTGAAGACACTTTTATAGTCTTGCGTGTAATCGAACTCGCCGCATCTAAAGTCAAGCCACACGTCATAGGTGAGATGCCTTGTTAAACCCTAAAAATAAATAAAAACAAGATTGCGCTGCAAATACCCATTAAGCCATTTGTTAAGATTTCCCCCATGTGGACCTGTTGTCACTCTTACCCTGATGGTTGCTGATACTTCCAGACACCTTTTCGGTCTTATCTGAGCAATTTGATCATTTATATCAGAATGTCCATATTCTGAGGCCACTTTAGCGCTCAATCAATGACGATTTTCTACGCGTTTCCCATTGAAGGCCATATTGAGGTTAAATCAATGACTGGAGCTTTTA
>NW_026602117.1:0-24725 GCF_029448725.1 Salvelinus fontinalis | reverse complement strand
GTCGCACTGGTAAGAGTAGAGACTTATGGAAAATACAGGTTCACATGAGTCAGTAATTCAAACTTTAATGCATAAGAAGCCCTACTAGCTTATAGTTAGTTAAGCATGTCAAAAAACCTTATAAAACCCCACACAACAAACATCTATTACAATTTCAGTTTTTTAAAACTACTTTCAAGGTTTAAAAAAAGCAAGTATAAGCACATTATGCAAGTTCCTGGATGCAACTAAAGCTGAATCTGCTTTTATGTATGTGTCACGCCCTGGCCTTAGTATTCTTTGTTTTCTTTATTATTTTAGTTAGGTCAGGGTGTGACATGGGGAATGTTTGTGTTTTGGGTGTTTCTATGGTAAAGGGGTTGTTGGGTGTAGTATATGGGTTTGTGTTGAGTACATGTGTCTAGCGTTGTCTATGTGATACGTTTGTAGCCAGTGTGTGCACATCGTTGTTTAGCTTCACGATCGTTTTCTTGTTTTGTTTAGTGTTTAAGTGTTTTTGTTTCGTTTGCCTTCTTCGTTAATAAAAAGGAGATGGCTTATTTTCCTAAAGCTGCGTTTTGGTCCGTCAATCCCAAAGCCGAGAGGATTGACGGACCAAAACGCAGCTTTAGGAAAATAAGCCATCTCCTTTTTATTAACGAAGAAGGCAAACGAAACAAAAACACTTAAACACTAAACAAAACAAGAAAACGATCGTGAAGCTAAACAACGATGTGCACACACTGGCTACAAACGTATCACATAGACAACGCTAGACACATGTACTCAACACAAACCCATATACTACACCCAACAACCCCTTTACCATAGAAACACCCAAAACCAACAAAACACAAACATTCCCCATGTCACACCCTGACCTAACTAAAATAATAAAGAAAACAAAGAATACTAAGGCCAGGGCGTGACAGTATGGACTAAAAGAGAATCAGTATGAGTGGTTTGTCTAAAGCAAGGCAAGCATACTCTAAATACTAGGCGAAGCAGAAAATACTAGGCTACGCCTTAAAACATACCACATAGTTTACTTTGTAGGTTCCTGGACTCTTATCTTCCATTTTGTTTTCGATCTTTAAAAAAGTGTATAAGAAATAGGGATTTGGTTAAAGAATCTGCAAATATATATATTTTTTTATTTAACCTTTATTTAACCAGGTAGGCAAGTTGAGAACAAGTTCTCATTTACAATTGCGATCTGGCCAAGATAAAGCAAAGCAGTTCAACACATTACATTTACATTTACATTTAAGTCATTTAGCAGACGCTCTTATCCAGAGCGACTTACAAATTGGTGCATTCACCTTATGATATCCAGTGGAACAACCACTTTACAATAGTGCATCTAACTCTTTTAAGGGGGGGGGGGTTAGAAGAATTACTTTATCCTATCCTAGGTATTCCTTAAAGAGGTGGGGTTTCAGGTGTCTCCGGAAGGTGGTGATTGACTCCGCTGACCTGGCGTCGGGAGGGAGTTTGTTCCACCATTGGGGTGCCAGAGCAGCGAACAGTTTTGACTGGGCTGAGCGGGAACTGTACTTCCTCAGAGGTAGGGAGGCGAGCAGGCCAGAGGTGGATGAACGCAGTGCCCTTGTTTGGGTGTAGGGCCTGATCAGAGCCTGAAGGTACGGAGGTGCCGTTCCCCTCACAGCTCCGTAGGCAAGCACCATGGTCTTGTAGCGGATGCGAGCTTCAACTGGAAGCCAGTGGAGAGAGCGGAGGAGCGGGGTGACGTGAGAGAACTTGGGAAAGTTGAACACCAGACGGGCTGCGGCGTTCTGGATGAGTTGTAGGGGTTTAATGGCACAGGCAGGGAGCCCAGCCAACAGCGAGTTGCAGTAATCCAGACGGGAGATGACAAGTGCCTGGATTAGGACCTGCGCCGCTTCCTGCGTGAGGCAGGGTCGTACTCTGCGAATGTTGTAGAGCATGAACCTACAGGAACGGGTCACCGCCTTGATGTTAGTTGAGAACGACAGGGTGTTGTCCAGGATCACGCCAAGGTTCTTAGCACTCTGGGAGGAGGACACAATGGAGTTGTCAACTGTGATGGCGAGATCATGGAACGGGCAGTCCTTCCCCGGGAGGAAGAGCAGCTCCGTCTTGCCGAGGTTCAGCTTGAGGTGGTGATCCGTCATCCACACTGATATGTCTGCCAGACATGCAGAGATGCGATTCACCACCTGGTTATCAGAGGGGGGAAAGGAGAAGATTAATTGTGTGTCGTCTGCATAGCAATGATAGGAGAGACCATGTGAGGATATGACAGAGCCAAGTGACTTGGTGTATAGCGAGAATAGGAGAGGGCCTAGAACAGAGCCCTGGGGGACACCAGTGGTGAGAGCACGTGGTGCGGAGACAGATTCTCGCCACGCCACCTGGTAGGAGCGACCTGTCAGGTAGGACGCAATCCAAGCGTGGGCCGCGCCGGAGATGCCCAGCTCGGAGAGGGTGGAGAGGAGGATCTGATGGTTCACAGTATCAAAGGCAGCCGATAGGTCTAGAAGGATGAGAGCAGAAGAGAGAGAGTTAGCTTTAGCAGTGCGGAGCGCCTCCGTGACACAGAGAAGAGCAGTCTCAGTTGAATGACTAGTCTTGAAACCTGACTGATTTGGATCAAGAAGGTCATTCTGAGAGAGATAGCAGGAGAGCTGTCCAAGGACGGCACGTTCAAGAGTTTTGGAGAGAAAAGAAAGAAGGGATACTGGTCTGTAGTTGTTGACATCGGAGGGATCGAGTGTAGGTTTTTCCAGAAGGGGTGCAACTCTCGCTCTCTTGAAGACGGAAGGGACGTAGCCAGCGGTCAAGGATGAGTTGATGAGCGAGGTGAGGTAAGGGAGAAGGTCTCCGGAAATGGTCTGGAGAAGAGAGGACAACACATACAACAACACAGAGTTACACATGGAGTAAAACAAACATACAGTCAATAATACAGTAGAAAAATAAGTCTATATACAATGTGAGCAAATGAGGTGAGATAACCTGTTGGGGATGGGGGCGCTGTTTAGACTACTTATGCTAATTTGGCTAATTTTTTAAACGGCTTCCCACAAAATCCTTGATCGTACAATATGCATATTATTATTATTATTGGATAGAAAACAGTCTATAGTTTCTATAGGAGTTGAAATTTTGTCTCTAAGTGGAACAGAGCCCATTCTACAGCAATTTCCCTGACATGGAGTCAGATTTGAGAAATGTTGGCCACTGTTCTGAAGTCATTTAAAAGGGCACTGTCGTTGCTATGACTATACGGACACTTCTTACGTCTTCCCCTGGATGCCTTTACGTGATGACGATTCCAACGGGGTCGATTGCACGTTCACAGGCCCTACAAATGAAAAAACCCTGAAGCTAGTCATTCTTTGGGAGCTGCGTCATGAGCAAAGTGGACACCGGCGCGCACCTGTTCCAAGCGTTAGTTTAGCCTGTTATATTTCTCCGGTCATCTTTTCACTCGTTATAGGAGTTAAAAACATCATAAGGTAGTTAATTTAAAGCGTTTTATAGCAATTTATATCCGTTTAGTGCGATTTTGGGACATTTATTTTTGCAACGATGTGAAAAGTTGGGCACGCTTTTCAGTTCATCCCGAACGCAGTTGACTTTTCCACATGGCAAGAGGACAGCTTTCCACCAAAAGACGATTTCTCCCAAGAAAGGATCCTTTGCCCAAGATACTGATGGAAGAACAGCTCAAGGTAGGACATTTTTATTATGATAAATCGTGTTTCTGTCGAAACATTTTAGTGGCTTAGGACGCCATGTTTTTTGACGTAGCTTCGCTTGGCGCAAACTGTATTGAAAAGTAAGGATAAATTAAAAAATGTAATAACGCAATTGTATTAAGAATTAAATTGTCTATCAATCCCTGTCCACCCTATATTTTTTAGTCACGTTTATGAGTATTTATGTATAAGAGTAGATCACTGTCTAAGTGGCGCAAGGACAAATTCTGACCAGCTGAGTTACATTTCACATTGTCTAACCATGATTTTGGTGGCTAAATATAAACATTTTCGATCAAACTGTATATGCATGTTGTAATGTGATGTTACAGGAGTGTCATCGGAAGAATTCTGAGAAGGTTAGTGAAAAAATTAATATATTTTTGGCGATGTTGACGTTATCGCCCACTTTGGCTAGAATCAATGCTGGGCTGCTATGTGCTATGTGCTATGCTAATATAACGATTTATTGTGTTTTCGCTGTAAGACACTTAGAAAATCTGAAATATTGTCTGTATTCACAGGATCTGTGTCTTTCGATTCGTGTATGCTGTGTATTTTTACGAAATGTTTGATGATTAGTAGTTAGGTAAACACGTTGCTCATTGTAATTATTCTAGTCCATTTGTGATGGTGGGTGCAATTGTAAACTATGCCATATACCTGAAATATGCACTTTTTTCTAACAAAACCTATCCCATACCATAAATATGTTATCAGACTGTCATCTAATGAGTTTTTTTGTTGGTTAGGGGCTATAAATATCTTAGTTTAGCCGAATTGGTGATGGCTACTGGTGTTGGTGGACAAATAAAAGATGGTGGATTATGCTAATGTGTTTTTAGGTAATAGATGTACATCTTTACATATTGTGTCTTCCCTGTAAAACATTTTAAAAATCGGAAATGTTGACTGGATTCACAAGATCTGTGTCTTTCATTAGCTGTATTGGACTTTAATGTGTGAAAGTTAAATATTTAAAAAATATATTTTTTTTGAATTTCGCGGCACTGGTTTTTCAGTGGGGGGGGGGGGGGGTGTGCCGCTAGCGCCACGCTGATCCTAGACAGGATAAGGGAGGTAAACGTAAAAAAAGGCCATTGTGGCGAAGTAAATACAATATAGCAAGTACAACACTGTAGATCTGCAGTGGAAGAATGTGCAAAGTAGAAATAGAAATAATGGGGTGCAAAGGGGCCAAAGAAATAAATACAGTAGGGGAAGAGGTAGTTGTTTGGGCTAAATTATAGATGGGCTATGTACAGATGTAGTAATCTGTTAGCTGCTCTGACACCTGGTGCTTAAAGCTAGTGAGGGAGATAAGTGTTTCCAGTTTCAGAGATTTTTTTTATTTTTAATTTTATCCCCTTTTCTCCCCAATTTTTGTGGTATCCAATCGCTAGTAATTACTATCTTGTCTCATCGCTACAACTCCCGTACGGGCTCGGGAGAGACGAAGGTCGAAAGCCATGCGTCCTCCGAAGCACAACCCAACCAAGCCGCACTGCTTCTTAACACAGCGCGCCTCCAACCCGGAAGCCAGCCGCACCAATGTGTCGGAGGAAACACCGTGCACCCGCCCCCCTCGGTTAGCGCGCACTGCGCCCGGCCCGCCACAGGAGTCGCTGGAGCGCGATGAGACAAGGATATCCCTACCGGCCAAACCCTACCTAACCCGGACGACACTAAGCCAATTGCGTCGCCCCACAGACCTCCCGGTCGCGGCCGGCTGCGACAGAGCCTGGGCGCGAACCCAGAGACTCTGGTGGCGCAGCTAGCACTGCGATGCAGTGCTCTAGACCACTGCCCCACCCGGGAGGCCCCGAGTTTCAGAGATTTTTGAAGTTCGTTCCAGTCATTGGCAGCAGAGAACTGGAAGGAGAGGCGGCCAAAGGAGGAATTGGTTTTGGGGGTGACCAGAGAGATATACCTGCTGGAGCGCGTGCTACAGGTGGGTGCTGTTATGGTGACCAGCGAGCTGAGATAAGGGGGGACTTTACCTAGCAGGGTCTTGTAGATGACCTGGAGCCAGTGGGTTTGGCGACGAGTATGAAGCGAGGGCCAGCCAACGAGAGCGTACAGGTCGCAGTGGTGGGTAGTATATGGGGCTCTGGTGACAAAACGGATGGTACTGTGATAGACTGCATCCAATTTATTGAGTAGGGTATTGGAGGCTATTTTGTAAATGACATCGCCGAAGTCGAGGATCGGTAGGATGGTCAGTTTTAAGAGGGTATGTTTGGCAGCATGAGTGAAGGATTCTTTGTTGCAAAATAGGAAGCCAATTCTAGATTTAACTTTGGATTGGAGATGTTTGATGTGAGTCTGGAAGGAGAGTTTACAGTCTAACCAGACACCTAGGTATTTGTATTTGTATACGTATATATTTTTTCAAAACAGTAAATTGTCACATTTGTATTTGTATATATTTTTTCAAGACAGTAAATTGTCACAGTCCTACCAAATTTGACACTTTCCACAACCCTTATTCCTGTTGTGGTGTTTCACTCTTTTATGTGCAAAAAAAATAATAACTAGGAACCGCACCACGCCCTTCCCCCCACCCAAAACTAATGTCCATGGTTTTCAATAAAAAAATCTGGTCACTTATTTCTTAATTAGTTTATCATATTTCTTATTTTCATCTGAATTATTATTTCAGCCCAGATTTCTGAATATGTCTGCAATGTTATTACTGTTAGCTACATTTCCTTAGACAATTTGGGTTTGTAGCTTACACAATCAGTATCAGTGAGGTGTTAAGTGCAGCTACTTGAAAGGTCTGTACATGAGAGATGGAGTGGTGGATATGGCCATTTTTCACTGGGGAGACTTGCTGACACAAAAGTAGCTTGTGGCAGGTTAAGATTGGAAATTTGGACAGGTAACTAGTAACTAACGGATTACATTTAGAAAGTAACCCACCCAACCCTGGTAGTGAGAACCCAGCTGGCTGTATGGACGGGGACAGTATATCCCGAGAGAGCCATGTTTCCGTGAAACAGAGTATGTTACAATCCCTGATGTCTCTCTGGAAGGAGATCCTCGCCCTGAGCTAGTCTACTTTATTATCCAGACACTGAACATTTGCAAATAATATACTTGGAAGCGGTGGATGGTGTGCACGCCTCCTGACTCGGACTAGAAGTCCACTCCGAATACCTCTTCCCCGCCAGCTGTGTTTTGGAGCAGCCTCGGGAATAAATAAAATTCCTGGTCGTAATGCTGTTGAGTTACCGCCACTCTGAAACCAAAAGTTATTTCCGGCTGTATGTAATAACACAAAAATAATTCTGGCCTAATAATGTAAGGAATAACACACTGTAAATACTGCAAAGTTGCTTAGGAGCTAGAAGCAGAGCTGCCATATATGTATTCTATATATAGTCTAGCCATTTAGGATTATTCAAGATCCTGTTACTCTGCTGTGCCTGTTTCCCTGCCTGACACCATTTATCCTCATCGCAGTTACCGCTCTGTCTCTGGCTCCTGTCTCCTGTTCCACATCTCACCACCCAACTACCTTGCTCTGGATTTTACTCACCACCACTACCTTGGATTCCCCTCAGGACCTGTTTACCCTGTTCTACTCAGCCAACTCCAACCTCAGTCTCCACATCTGTTTTTTTTGCAACTCATCCGAGCTTCCCCGGATCTGCACTCCATATCTCCCTGTGTGACAATAAATATTTTGTTTCATTCATCCCTGTTTCCTCATCTGAGTCTGCTCCTGGGTTCCCCTGTGTCGCTCCGCTTTACATAAGTTGGAGTCATTAAAACTCGTTTTTCACGTGCACTTCACAAAATAGATGGCATCGTGAGGGGGGGAAATTATGTGGATATATTGAAGAAACATCAAGACATCAGTCAGGAAGTTAAAGCTTGGTCGCAATTGGGTATTCCAAATGGACAATAACCCCAAGCATACTTCCAAAGTTGTGGCAAAATGACTTAAAGACAACAAAGTCAAGGTATTGGATTGGCCATCACAAAGCCCTGATCTCAATCCTATAGAAAATATGTGGGCAGAACTGAAAAAGCGTGTGCGAGCAAGGAGGCCTACAAACCTGACTCATTTACACCTGCAATGTCAGGAGGAATGGGCCAAAATTCAGTCAACTTATTGTGAGAAGCTTTGGAAGGCCACCCAAAACTTTTGACCCAAGTTAAACAATTTAAAAGCAATGCTACCAAATACTAATTGAGTGTATGTAAACCCACTGGGAACGTGATGAAATAAATAAAAGCTGAAATAAATAATTCTCTCTACTATTATTGTGACATTTCACATTCTTAAAATAAAGTGGTGATCCTAACTGACCTAAGACAGGGAATTTTTACTAGGATTAAATGTCAGGAATTGTGAAAAACTGAGTTTAAATGTATTTGGCTAAGGTGTATGTTTTATTTTATTTATTTTACCGTTATTTTACCAGGTAAGTTGACTGAGAACACGTTCTCATTTGCAGCAACGACCTGGGGAATAGTTACAGGGGAGAGGAGGGGGATGAATGAGCCAATTGTAAACTGGGGATTATTAGGTGACCATGATGGTTTGAGGGCCAGATTGGGAATTTAGCCAGGACACCGGGGTTAACACCCCTACTCTTACGATAAGTGCCATGGGATCTTTAATGACCTCAGAGGGTCAGGACACCCGTTTAACGTCCCATCCGAAAGACGGCACCCTACACAGGGCAGTGTCCCCAATCACTGCCCTGGGGCATTGGGATATTTTTTAGACCAGAGGAAAGAGTGCCTCCTACTGGCCCTCCAACACCACTTCCAGCAGCATCTGGTCTCCCATCCAGGGACTGACCAGGACCAACCCTGCTTAGCTTCAGAAGCAAGCCAGCAGTGGTATGCAGGGTGGTATGTAAACATCAGACTTCAACTGTACCTAGAAGTGCACACTATTCTTATTTTTTTTAAATGTATTTTAAAAGTAAAAGTAATATAGTCAACTACACAACTTCTACTACTACACTTTATATTATCCAATAATATATAATGAAAAACACTCAACATGAAGAATTAATTTAATTATATTTATTTCAAATATAGATTAGGTGGTCTTCCTTTTATAGCAGGAAGTAAAGGGACTGGACAAGGCTTTTCCTATAGCTGAAAACATCCTGGAAATGAGCGAACGCTTCCTTGGTTTCTTCTTGGTGGAGCATACACTCTCTGTTCGGCAGGATTCTTGATCATTGACAATTGCTGAAAAACATAATGTAAACATAACATTTTCTTTAACTGACCCTAGTTAGTGCGAAGAATTAGTATTGCATTATTATTATTTGAATTGTAATATTCTACATAATTTAGAAATGTAGGGCGGCAGGTAGCCTTAGCAGTCTCAATCCGCCTATTTAACACAGAAGTGTTACATAGGCCCCCCCAGGGTTTAGACTGTTTAGTGCCAAAAAGAAGGGGTTAAAAACATGCAAAAAATAGATATACATATAAATATATATATATATTCGTCAACTTTCTTATATCTCTCAGATTTAGGACAGACACTTCAATTCCATGTAGTGAATCTGTTATTCAATGTGTTTGTATGGGCTAATAGCAGTAAGGCCGATACAAACCCCTCGGTCTAGACAGGGCTTAGACTCTTGTGGGTTAAAAGCATAATCATTACAAAGGTGCAACTCGTGCTGGAGACAATAAAAGGCCACGCTAAAATGTGCAGTTTTGTCACACAACACAATGCCACAGATGTCTCAGAGACAGAGGCTGGGAAAAATAGGAGCAAGGAAAAACGCTGGTTGTCTAGTTTTGAGGGAGCGTGCAATTGGCATGCTGACTGCAGGAATGTCCACCAGAGCTGTGGCCAGAGAATTGAATGTTTATTTCTTTACCATAAGCCGCCTTCAATGTCGTTTTAGAGAATTTGGCCACGTATATGGCGTCGTGTTGGCTGTAGGGTTATGGTGTGGGCAGGCATAAGCTACGGACAACGAACACAATTGCATTTTATCAATGGCAATTTGAATGCACAGAGATACCGTCACGAGATCCTTAGGCCCACTGTCGTGCCATTCGTCCGCCGCCATCACCTCATGTTTCAGCATGATAATGCATGGCCCCATGTCGCAAGGCCTGCATACTCACCAGACATGTCACCAATTTAGCATGTTTGTGATGCTCTGGATTGACGTGTACAACAGCGTGTTCCAGTTCCCATCAATATTCAACAACTTCACACAGCTATTGAAGAGGAGTGAGACAACATTCCACAATCAACAGTCAACAGCCTGATCAACTATATGCGAAGGAGAAGTGTCCCGCTGCATGAGGCAAATGGTGATCACACCAGATACTGACTGGTTTTCTGATCCACGCCCCTACCTTTTTATAAGGTATCTGTGATGAACAGATGCATATCTGTATTCCCAGTCATGTGAAATCCATAGATAAGGGCCTAATGAACGTATTTCAATTGACTGATTTCCTTATATGAACTGTAACTCAATAAAATCTTTGAAATTGTTGCATGTTGCGTTTATATTTTCGTTCAGTACACATTTGAGTGTATTGACTTACCTGTTTCACTGACGCCAGGGGTCTGGTTCTGGGAAGGTGTTGGAGTGCAGTGTTTCTTCTTGTTGACCTTCTTTGTACACTGGGTAACAAACAGTCATTTGTACAGTAGGAGAAATTGCACACAAAAGGTATCCGTGTTTACCATCATACTGTACGTAATGAATAAAAATCATCTTTATAATTTGTATTTTGATGACATCTGTACCTTTGGGTTAAGTCCACAGAGAGCGCTGAATCTTCCTCTCTTCTTGTCCTTTCTACCAGTTGTTGGAAGCCCAGAATTACCTACCTCGTCACTGCCAAGTGCATTGTGTGATGACAACTGGGTCATGGAGGGAGGTGAAGAGCTAGCCTCATTGCATTTAGTTAGTAGTTCCCTAGTTAATGATTTGACCAGGGCATCGTCAAATGCGTAATCCGTTGACTTCATTGCAACCTGGAGCATCTTCTCTGACCCGAATTCTTGAAGAAGCCCCTTGTAGACAGCCTTGAAAATCTTTTTGATTTTCAGATTCTGGGGGTAGGCTTGAGTTGGTTCAAGGCCTGAGGTGCCACAGAACTCAGACAGAATCCTCTTTGTGAGAACTCTTGATGTTTCACCAATGTCAGAGGATTCCCGTAATGTGATAGGGGTGATCATTGTCAGCAATCTAACAATCAGTAAAAGTACCAAAGAGGTGTAGTCATTGCTAGTGGAGTCAAATGATGCATGTGTATCAGAGTCCATGGCTGATGGAGTTGATGGATGCACAGAGACACTAGACATCTCCATATCTTTGTTGTCCATCTTGGATTCCATCTCTCCTAAAACTTGAATATCCACAGTTCCACCGTTGTGTGTGCTGCTGCCAGACAGAGAGGGTCTAGGCAATGATTTGGCACTAGACTGACGGCTAGGGGTCAGGGGAGCCGGTCTGTCAGAGTCAAGTGTTCCAGCATCAGTTGGGGACAACCCATTGATTATGTTCATCAACTCTGATAATTCTTCTGATGAATTGGAGGCCACAGAACAGGTATCCATGACCTGATTGACCATTATATTGGTGAAAAGGCTCTTTGTGTCACAGTAAACCGGTGAGGAACTAATGGAGATGGCAGAAGAGCTCGGGATAAGCCGGCTTGTGTCCTGCAGAGAACCATCAGAGACGATAGTTTGACAGAAATCTGATCCTTGTGATGGTGGAGGAAGCCAGAAGACAATCTGCTGTAGCAGACGTTTTATTGACTCCTCAGCAAAGGAGTACACAAGGTCAGATGGAAACTCTCTGGATTCTTCAGAAGCATTCAATCCTGTCTTCAGCTTCAAAAGAATAGAGTCAGACACGCTCTTGCCAGCTCGCACAAAAAGAGCCTGGGGGGTGTTGTGACTTTTTATGAGCTCATAAACTTTGTCAGTGAGCTCATGTGAGAAGTTCTGAAGACTGTCCCTGGGGCTGAGTCTCGCAAGTCTTCTTGTAAAAGAAGTGACATCATCTGCAGTGGCTATGTGTTCCGTATCTTCTCTTGGAATGACCTCCATAACAGTGTCAACTATGGCAGAGATGGTTTGCCTTGTGTAATTTGTTGACCCTTGTGAATGAGTTGAGGAGTCACTCATATCAATGACCGAACTCCTAATGATAGGACAATAGCTTTCAACAGGCCACTCATTGGGGACTGGAGTCCCTGGAAGAGAATTTGTAAAATCACTCTGGGACCCTCTGGTCATGGCAGAGGTGATGGACACGGAGGACTTTGAGGAGGATGGCCGGTGTATCTCGTGTCCATCAGTTCTCACCATGTCAACATCCTCCAACATGGAGCCCACGATGGAACGAGTCAAGAGGCCCTTCTCTGAGGTGCATTCCAGGTGAAGCTGGATGAGAGAATGCCAAGAGTGTGCAAAGCTGTCATTAAGGCAAAGGATGGCTACTTTGAAGAATCTCAAATATAAAATATATTTTGATTTGTTTAACACTTTTTTGGTATCTACATGATTCCATATGTGTTATTTCATAGTTTTAATGTCTTCACTATTATTCTACAATGTAGAAAATAGTAAAAATATAAGAAAACCCCTTTTGACTGGTAATATATATATATGGATGATTTACAAAGCCAGGCACATTTAACAATTAGGCTATTGATTATACACCTAATTAAGTTGGGTTTTCCTCTCTCCTCAATTTTCTTAGACAATTAGGCTAAGGCAAGGGCTGTGTCCCCGTCTCTGCTGCTGCTGCTGCTGCCTCTGCAGCATTGTTCTCAATCCCAATATGCTGGTTAACTATGCTATTATGCACATAGCAACATAGGGAAGGGCACCAATTCTACGGCGTACTGAAGATTATGTTTCAGAACCACAGACAGCGACCATATCCAACGCGGGAGAAAGCGCATTTGTTATAAAATAATATTTGATTTATTAGTGTTGCACCATTATTTTGACATAATATAACCGTATACATTTTCAGTATCACGTCTTAGCGTGATGGACTGTGCCATCCCTGTGGCCTCGGCAATGGATTAGTCAACTGAGACAGGCGCGAATCAGACAGGTGTCCATGTGCACCATGAAGAAAAAAAACTTTTGCGACTGCTCGACTTAAGAAATCCCAGTCAACTAACAGCCTATCGACCAAACTATCGACCAGTCGACCAAATGGGGTCAGCCCTAGATTTACTATTAGGAGATAAAAGGGTATTGTATGGGCTATAGACATGACAGATATCACAAATATCCACATCTCTGCTCAATCTATCCCCTTACCTTGACTGTATTTCTCTTCACGGCATCCTGCTCCATCTGAGGCAGGGGATCCTTCTTCACCTCTTCCTCATCTTCATCATTCTGATTATCAACAAAATCTCTCTCAGCTGCATCAGTATCAGTGCTCTGTTCAACTGTGGACCTGTTGGCACTGGTCCTCCTCTTGGTCTAAAAAGACAATACAGTCAATGACATGCTGTATGTTGCCGTTGCTGTACAGGCCTTTGAGAAGAGCTACAGTAAACAATTGGTGACTGAATATTAAGAGATGAAAGTCTGTTGTAAGGACAATTTACCCTTCAACCTCACAACAACATGTTGTATGGCATATTGGACATGTTTAGAGTGTGGACAGGTAAGACCCCAGATTTCCCTTTCTCTCTTCAATCTATTCTCTCACCTTAACTTTTCTCCTTGTCACAGCCTTCAGCTCGATCTGAGGCAGGGGATCCTTCACTTCAATATCTTCTGGATAGTTTAAACCCAGGATATCATTCTTCATTTTCTGGACTTGACCTCCCAAACTTTGATGATCACATGGATCATCTTCGTTTAAACTCTGATTGGAACAAATTAGACCATTATTTAACAATATACCACAGCTAAGAGCTGTTCGTACGCACGACACAACGCAGAGTTATTATAAACTGGTTACCAACTTAATTAGAAGAGTAAAGATATTTGTTTTGTCATACCCGTGGTATACGCTCTGATATACCACAGCTTTCAGCCAATCAGCATTCAGGGCTCGAACCACCCAGTTTATAATGGCCAGTATACTATGGCTAAGCGCTGTTCTTAGGCAAAACTTTCTGGATACAGCCCTTAGCCATGGTAAATTCATTTTTTGCTAACGGTTGTATTCATTTTGGGATCTATCGCATCCCACAGCTGTCCCAGACTATGTTTGGAATATTTATATCTCACACAGAATAGGTCAATTTTTGTACTATGGGGATAGTAGATTGACATAGGCTAATGCATTTGCTGTTCATTAGGCCTACTCATTTTGTTGGCTGATGAAAAGTAAATGTGGACAGTTCTTCCAATAGTGGTTCCAAATGTGGTTCCTGCCGCAGCATTAAAAAAAGACGGCGCAGCGGTTCCTGCACCACTGCATAGGCCTTCTCTGTTAACAATTCATAGGCTTACCTTATTATCCTCCATGGTTAAAGTCTATAGCTGGAGCCTATGTTCCCATCATGTAAAACTTTACCAAGTGATTACCAAAGAGGTAAACTAGCGCATTTTATACGGTAACTCAGCCAACGTCATAATGTGAATAAACTTTTACGTAATAAACAACTTCAGGGATGATCTGTCAATCAATGCGATCAGCGACGCAATACTGGAATCCCATACCACTAAAAAGACCACTCGAAACAATAAATACTGGTGTAATAGCTACGTTTCCGTTTTTCTGTACAATAATGTGATGAGACAACAAATAAATAAGTAAATGTAACAGTTGTTAAAGTACTGTGTGAATTTAACCAGGTTCATATAATATTATGTCATGTTGAATTGTTATTATGCACGCCTGCATCCTGGGAGGAGGGGGGTGTGTACTTACGTTATGTCCTGCGTGCTCAAATCATTTCGATGCACTATGATAGGCTTTTTCTGTCGTCTTCAGAAAAGTTTGATTTTTTAAGCACAATGTCATACACACAGTGTTTTGTTCATGAATAATGTTGTATATTTAGAGGTTACTCATACGTGGATGGTATTGTTAAGATGCACTTGTAGTTGTACTTTTTAGGATGATATCAACATTCTGAATTCAACACGTGGTTAATAGCTAGCTAAGGTATTAGCATGTGTATGTGTGAACGATGGCTAGCTCCTCGAATGATCCCAGTCCCTTGTATTGTGCATCCGTTGTAGAAAGAGGCGACGATTCGCAGAACATATGTGCTCTACACATGTTTGATTTTCTTTTGGATGCAGGTATGTGGTTTTATCTATGTAAAATATGTTATGTTTAATAAGGAGAGGCTGTACTAAATGTTGTATTCAAAAATCATCTTGATGCACTATGAGAGGAAGAGGCGACGATTCGCAGAACATATGTGCTCTACACATGTTTTCTTTTCTTTTGGATGCAGAGTGAATTCTGCTTGATTAAAACTATCTGATCTCCAAAGTCCACTTCTATAGTCTCAATCAACCACACACAACGCAGAGTTACAGCGGTGCAGTACAGCACCGGTTACATAAACAACAGCCGGCAACAATGATGAGCAATACATAACATTGTAAATGGCATGGATGCAAACTGGATCCCTGGCTAGCTACTGTGGCTAGCTAGCTAGCGCGTTAGCTAACTTGATACTGTATAGCTACAACACAAGTATTCTAATCTTGAGAGAAACGTAACGTTGGCTATTGTTGTCTGTGGTCCTGTAGCTCAGTTGGTACAGCATGGCGCTTGCATCGCAAGAATTATGGGTTCGATTCCCGGGAGCACCCATACGTAAAATGTATACGTGCATTGGCCATTGCTTTGTCGCGCAACGAACCATTGTTTATACAGACGACTCGTTGAGTAAGCTTCCGTACGTAGTCAGGCGTCCTTGAACAACCAACTCAAACGAAAATAACGATTCCACTTAACAGCGGCATATTCAGTATCTCTAGGAGTGATACTTAGCTGGACGAAGCAAGCATGATCGTAGCGAAGTCGCGTTGGGTAAAAGTTATTGCTAAAAGTCTTATACACAGAATCCGGGCAGGGGTGGAAAAGATACCCAATTGTCATACATGACAGTCATTTTCTATTAAGGTATCTTTACTTTTACTCAAGTTAAAGTCACCCAGTAAAATACTAGAGTAATAGTCTAAAAGTATTTGGTTTTAAATATACTTAAGTATCAAAAATGTAATTGGATAAAATATACTTATAATATAAACCTATAAATGATTTCAAATCCCTTATATTAAGCAAACCAGACGGCACCATATTGTTGTTTTTTAAATGTATGGATAGCCAGGGGCTCCAACACTAACATAATTGACAAATTAAGCAGATATACATTAGAATGTTGGATTAGAACATTGTGCAAGGTTATTGTCCATTGTGCCAATGAAGCTGTTCTTATGCTACACCCTCGGAGTGTGGTGTCAGGAAAATAACCTCACGCTCAATGTCAACAAAACAAAGGAGATGATCATGGACTTCAGGAAACAGCAGAGGGAGCACCCCCCTATCCACATCAACAGGACAGTAGTGGAGAAGTGGAAAGTTTTAAGTTCCTTGGCGTACACATCACGGACAAATTGAAATGGTCCACCCACACAGACTGCATGGTGAAGAAGGCACAACAGCGCCTCTTCAACCTCAGGAGGCTGAAGAAATTTGTCTTGTCACCAAAAACGGTCACAAAATTGTACAGATGCACAATCAAGAGCATTCTGTCAGGCTGTATCACCACCTGGTACAGCAACTGCACAACGCATCACCGGGGGAAAACTACCTGCCCTCCAGGACACTTACACCACCCGATGTCACAGGAAGCCAAAAAAGATCATCAAGGACAACAACCACCCGAGCCACTGCCTGTTCACACTGCTATCATCCAGAAGGCGAGGTCAGTACAGGTGCATCAAAGCTGGGACCGAGAGACTGAAAAACAGCTTCTATCTCAAGGCCATCAGACTGTTAAACAGTCATCACTAACATTGAGTGGCTGCTTCCAACATACTGACTCAATCTCTAGCCACTTTAATACTTAAAAATTGGATGTAATAAATGCATCACTAGTCACTTTAAACAATGCCACTTTATATAATGTTTACATACCCTACATTACTCATCTCATATGTATATACTGTACTCTATACCATTTACTGCATCTTGCCTATGCCGTTTGGCCATCGCTCATCCATATATTTATATGTACATATTCTTATTCATTCCTTTACACTTGTGTGTAAAAAGGTAGTTGTTGTGAAATTGTTAGCTTACTTGTTAGATATTACTGCACGGTCGGAACTAGAAGCACAAGCATTTCGCTACACTCGCATTAACATCTGCTAAACGTGTGTATGTGATTTGATTTGATTGAATGTTTTCCCCATAAAACCTACCACTGCTTTGATTTCTAATTTCATCAGTATTGGTTTATGCTGTGTTAAAATGTGTGTTTAAGCAATAAACAAATTAAAAAAGAAAAACTCTGGTTGTAAACTGACTGCAGTAGCTATGTTTTTGGTATCGCTCATGTCATACTGCGTGTCATTCCTCAACTGTCTGGATTTTACATTCATATTGGACCTCCACAAAACTGACACACTAAATCAACAAACTGTTTTTGTACGTATTCAAGTAGCGATTCATAACATACAAATACAATCAGTACATGGCTTTCCATTCATTTCTTAAACTCATTGGAAATGAAATGGAATTCAACTATGCTATAATCCCACTGAATCATGAATAACCCTCATTCAGATGATTTTATATGGTCCTTTACACACACCAGCTCCGTGGGAATATTGGATCCTGGCTAAAGGCACAAGTTCATTCAAAAAGTGTGAGACATCTAGGATGAGTTTTTGACAATATTAATAATGTCACCTGCCATATGTTTATGTACATGTGCAACTGGTTTCCTCCTATTTTCAGACTACTGATGCCAGACTAGTGTTTATCATGTGGCCACAGATACTCCCCTATTCTATCAGTGGTTCCAGATCTACAACAGACAACTGTGTGCGCATAGCAGACAGTATTGACCAATAGAGAAGTAAAATTCCATTGTTATGAGAAAATCGTAATACAAAAAAAGAACACTAGACCAAAAATATACACCTTTTTTTTAAAGTGTCTTGTGCCTACCCAAACAAAGTACAATAAAATGAAATTGAAATGAAAACTAAATGGCATATGCAGTAGGGTTGATAAAGGTCAAGATAAGTTTGACTGGGACTAGTGGAAGCGTAGGATGTTTGGTAACACTTGGCATCCTAAACTTGTTTACATGTGACAAAGTAGGCTACAGGACCATATAGTGCTTCTACCCAAGTGGTAGCCCATCATGTCTTTAGGAGCTACAGTCTGTTTCATTTTTTCCAACCAGGCATTAACCAAGACATATAGCTAGAATGTTATGGAGTGATATTAGTGCCAACATAAACTATATTTCAGATTCAACATCATTTCGCTCCATAGACTCTAGTGTGCCTGGTTTGGCCAAAGATTACTACACATTGTGGCCCTCCAGGAAAAATACCAAACTGCTAAACTACTACATTGAATTATATTAAGTATTGGTACTTGATATCATGAAATATATTTACTTTATACAGTACATAAATATACAATGTACATGTAGCAGCATATGTATAATAATATCACTTTATATTGCACACCAATGTCACAAAGATTCAATCAGATTCTGCACTTCGATTTGGGACTCACTCTCACCACACACACACACACACACACACACACACACACACACACACACACACACACACACACACACACACACACACACACACACACACACACACACACACACACACACACACACACTTGGTGAGGGAAAGACTAGAGGACGAAAGAGGAAAGATACAGCAAAAATAAGCAACACCGTCACCAAATCACACAACAAAAGGTCAAGCAAAACACTTACAGTAAAACAAAAGAGTATAAAAAATGTCAAACACATTTAATCAAACACACAGTTCAGAAATAAAGTCATCATACAAAGTCGACAAAAGTCACTCCATAAAGTGTTTATCCCACCAAAGAAACAGCAGTCTAATAGAGAGGATACAAAAGCAGCGTGGCGCCATCAACTGGCTTGGATGTCTACACTACAGCAGGCCGCCCAGGTTGTTCTCTGCTGTCTCCTTGTCCTTCTTGGGGGCCTCTTGTGGGTTGTACTTGTTTTGATAGTCCTGGAGGATGGTGACCATGTCGTGATGGACAAAATGCAAGACCTCTTCCATTGGGGTCTTATCCCACCTACCGGAAAGATAATGAACAGTGTGACTGACTGGGGTTGGACTGGCCTACAAAGGTATTCGTTTTGGGAACTAACACGACTCTTCAGGTGTGAAAATTCTATAGGGTACAGTTCAAATAAATCCCTCATGGTCCATAAGTGTTCTTTTAGTGGGAGTACATTGTAGACTGTCACACAAGTATATGATACAGTCTCTCATCCACCCACACCTACCTACCCACCCAAAACACACACACAGATAAGACAGACAGGCAGACAGACAAAGTGGTCATACCTATCAATGGGAACAGGGTTCACTTTGCACGCCTCCAAGAGGAAGCGCACCACCTCTGCATGTCCTGAAAGTAGAGCAGATGACAGGGTTATTTAAGAAACAAACACACACTCCTACGCACTTTCTCTCTCACACACTGCAGCAAAGACGTCCAACACGACACAGTGCAGTTACCGAGGGACAACAAATTAACCCTACGACACAGAGGGGGTCTGCCAAACACTCCCAGAGGACCCTGACACACACACAATCTGTCCCTGTGTGTGACAGGAAAAGGAGGCTGTGAGAAGTACCTTCTGCTGCAGCCACATGTAAAGCCGTCCTGGAGTCATAGTCCCTCTGCTCCATGTCCATGGAGGACAGAGCAAATCTGCAGACAGACAGAAACAGGTCAGCAGTGTCACGAGATGGACGATAACTGCCAAAGAAAGAACACGGAAGTAAGTCAGAGATGCAAAAGATGATTTATCACTATGAAGATCTAATCATTCCATTGTCATGAAATTAACATGATAAAAATATATATATAATTTGCATATCATGGGCAGCAGGACTTCAGTGCCGTTGTAAACACTGAGGGACAGTCATTATGTTTGGTGTTTCTGGGAATTTGAGAGTTGCATACTTGACCTCCTTAGTGCTGAGACGTTTCCGGTGTAGGCGGCAAACAGGAGGTTGATGACAGACTTGACCTGGAGCGAAAAAAAGAAAGCAGTTTGTGGAACCAGGCAACACACACAGGCAGCCAGGGGGTGTGTGGGGGACATGTGCCAGCTAAAGGAGAAGCAGAGTCAAACCCATCAAATCAGGACTTCTGGATACCAATAAACTCCTAACAAAACCCCAAGGCAATGGCAGTACTACTTAAATTATGTGAATCTGAAAATTATACGGCAGATTGAGGGATTTCTCGTTTACTGTAATAACCTGAAGTAAAATACTATAGCGAGCCACACATGAAGTCAGCAATAACTAGGAAACTAAATGAGAAAAAGTAAGAAAACTATAGTTAAAAAAATATTTGCATCACTAAGTAGAGCTGAAAGGAATAATGCTAAGAATACAGTTGTAGTGCATTGTAAGACTTGCCAGAAGTTCTTATTACCCCTTTATAATGTCTAAGCAGGGGATATTGCCAGCTTCCTTAGCCAATGTTTTCTATTTTAAAGTGCACCCAGTCATGTTTGAGGAGCTACCAGTATCGATTACAGACCAAATACTATGGTTCGATTCTGGCAGTGGGTTTTTAAAGAGTTGATTGGAGAAGTACAGGTAGAGATGAACATATTGGGTGTAACACTATGGCACTAGCATAGAAATAGAGTGATGGATTACAATTTGAGCTTATTCTCTTTTGGTCCGTTCACAATAGACTTACTTGAAGTTCCCATGCTTGACAGACTACGTGTGCGTTTTATGGGAGGGAAAGCAGTCTAAATTGAGGGCCTTGCTGTATTGCAAAGTTATTGGTCTGCAGTAACCTTCTCTAATCTAATCTGACAATTAACCACTAGAGGGCGGTGAAACATTACTGAAGGGATAGTGACATTGCCTTGAGTAAATTCTCTGTTTTTCCAATTGGGTGTTGATGGTGGTATTGTGGGTGGAGCTCAAAAGCTTCAAAGACATTGTTATGTGAACCTCTGTTTGGACCGGAATTAGATGCTTTATATATCAACTGTACTGGAGCTAATGAAAATAGTGAATTAAAAACAAAAACAGTAAACAGTGCTGGGGAATCAAAAGCATAAAACCCGTGCTTCACATTCACAACAAACGAGTAAAAACAAATCAATTAATACATTTCTCAATTAATGACAATATGGAGTTATTACCAGTTGAGAAATGTTTTACTTGGGGAAGAACAGTTGTGCAGTATAACATATCTGATGCATTTTGATGAGGCTGCACAATGCTTTCCAATGCAGAGACACAACTGCCCAGAATAGAATATAAAGGAGCTCCACATCACAGTAGAACACACATCAGAACAGAATGAAGCAGGGCAAAACTCAGCATAGACCTAAGTTGCATAGAGCAGAACTGAACACAGTAGAATAGAGTAGAGCACAGGCATTTAGCAGATCAGTTGCACACAACTCGGGAGCAGAACAGAACTAGCTAGATCAGAAAATAACATATACGAAATGAGATAGCAGTAGAGCAGAGAGGTCCGGGAGGACCACATGAAACACTCACCTACAGCTCTTAACCATCACTGGGCTGCATTCAGCAGGGCACAACATTGTGAAACGTTCAGGTAGGAATATATTGTGTAGAACAAATATGCCACTCTGACATGTAGAATAAGAAATCATGTCAGCTCTGTTCCTACAGAAAATGGCTCTGCTCTATATACCAATGTTGTCATGGTGTCTTTAAATAATCTTTCCACGTCTGTGATCAAATTAACACAGTGGTGTTGTGCTCACATCTTCACGTCTAGATACATGTTGGTGCAAGACGAGGGGATGTTGTATAATTTACCAGTCAGATTTGGATCGAACCGTCCTGGATGAAACAGCACTGAGTAATACTGCAGTGAATCTCACACCCAATTCCATCTCTGAGATTTTTGCTGTGGATTAAGCCCCCACTGTGTGTCTCTTTTCTGCTATCTCCTGAATCCTCACCCCCAATCCCCATCTAAAAAAAAAGACTTCAAATTAAGGAGAGAGACAGAGAAAAGGTAGTGACTGAGAGAGGTAGTGACTGCTTCTCAAAGAGAGTGAGAGTCCTCATGGTATGGTACAGCCTAAGTGCAGAGAAACTGAAGCAAAACAAAAAGGGAGCAACCTTTATCAACCCACAGACACACAGTCATAAACATACATGGGCTATGTAGGCTAGTTAGGATAAAACACATGCAAACCCACCCAATGTGGGGCTGAGAATATCTGAAACACTTTGTTCACACGGGGTCAGGGAGTTCAAAACAAATAACATTTTATTGGTCACAAACACATGGTTAGCACATGTTATTGTGAGTGTAGCGAAATGCTTGTGCTTCTAGTTCCGACAGTGCAGCAATATCTAACATGGAATCTAACAGTTCCACAACAACTACCTAATACACACAAATCTAAGTAAAGGAACGGAATAAGAATATATACATATAAATAAATGGATGAGCAATGATAGAGCAGCATAGGCAAGATGCAATAGATGGTATAAAATACAGTATCTACATATGAGATGAGTAATGCAAGATATATAAACACTATTAAAGTGGCTAGTGATCCATTTATTAAAGTGGCCAATGATTTCAAGTCTGTATGTAGGCAGCAGCAACTCTCTGTGTTAGTGATGGCTGTTTAACAGTCTGATGGCCTTGAGATAGCGGTTTTTCATTCTCTCGGTCCCAGCTTTGATGCACCTGTACTGACCACTGACGTTTGGAAGGTAGCGGGGTGAACAGGCAGTGGCTCGGGTGGTTGTTGTCTTTGATTATCTTTTTGGCCTTCCTGTGACATCGGGTGGTGTAGGTGTCCTGGAGGGCAGGTAATATTGCCCCCGGGGATGCGTTGTGCTGACCGTACCACCCTCTGTAGAGCCTTGCGGTTGTAGGGCGGTGCAGTTGCCTTACCAGGCGGTGATGCAGCCCAACAGGATGCTCTCAATTATGCATCAGTAAAAGTTTGTGAGGGTTTTAGGTGACAAGCCACATTTATTCAGCCTCCTGAGATTGAAGAGGCGCAACTTCACCACACTGTTTGGTTGGAACATTTCAGTTTGTCCATGATGTGTAGGCCGAGGAACTTAATTAACACTTTACACCTTCTCCACTGCTGTCCCGTCGATGTGGATAGGGGGGATGCACCCTCTGAAGTTTCCTGAAGTCCACAATCATCTCCTCTGTTTTGTTGACGTTGAAAGAGAGGTTGTTTTGCTGACACCACACTCCGAGTGCCCTCACATCCTCCCTGTAGTCTCGTCATTGTTGGTAATCAAGCCTACTATTGTTGATGTACATCAAGGAACACACTTGCCAACAAAGAAAGCACACTTGACTTCACTCAACTCACCAAATAAAAAAAGGTTAAAAACAAGGCTGCAAGACCGGAGAACAAACTTTTTTTACACCGTTTTTCTCCCCAATTTCGTGGTATCCAATTGGTAGTTACAGTCTTGTCTCATCGCTGCAACTCCCGAACGGACTCGGGAGAGGCAAAGGTCAAGAGCCGTGCATCCTCCAAAACACAACCCAATCAAGCCGCACTGCTTCTTGACACAATGCCCACTTAACACGGAAGCCAGCCGCACCAATTTGTCAGAGGAAACACTGCGAACCTGGCGACTGTGTCAGCATGCACTGCACCCGGACTGCCACAGGAGTCGCTAGTGCGCGATGGGACAAGGTCATCCCTGCAGGCCAAACCCTCCCCTAACCTGGACGACGCTGGGCCAATTGTGTGCCATGGGTCTCCCGGTCGCGGCCGGCTGCGACAGAGCCTGGACTCGAACCAAGAATCTCTAGTGGCACAGCTAGCACTGCGATGCAGTGCCTTAGACCACTGCGCCAGAGGCCGGAGCACAAGCATACAGACCAAGCTCACACAGGTCAAACACAATGCATTCTGGGGGTCTCTTCTGATTAGTTACATTTACTCTGATCTCAGGGGTGAAAGGGTGCACTGCATCCCACACAAGACCCCTCCCATATCACTCACCCCCTCACCTCTCTGTTACCAGCTCAGGTTGAACTGTGACCTGAAGGGTCAAGCCTAGTCACAGAAACGTTTTCAAACGTTTTTATGGCACAGAAATGACACGGTATTTACTTGGAAATTATATGGTAAAATGGTAATTACATAATAATAACCAACAAGTTTACTTTAAATTACTGATTGTTACAAATTGTTTAGGATTTATTCAAACTGGTAGCTATCGTTTTAGTACCAACCAGATACGTAGTTACCAATTGTGTTGAAAGTAAGTAACAGAAAGGACCTATTGATACCACATAATGTCCTAGTAAATGAATACCAGGTGAATACCAGTGCAAACAATATCGTAACATAAAGTGCCATCACAAAATCTTCTGTTAGCCAAGAAAACTAAGAAAGGCTGAACAACTTAGTTTCAGTTGAGTTAAACATTTTCAACTCTGAGCGGTTGTTTTGGACCCGGTACCGAGTACGGCGAGTTTGGGGAGGAGCTACAGCCCTCGTCTTTAAAAAAATATATAACTCAAATCTTACTGCTGGCAATGTCATAAGAATCTCCCACCCCCACCACCTACCCCCATAAAGGTCCAAAATCATGCGCTATGGTCATATTCAAAGAGTTTGCAATGTAGGTCAAGTCTCAAAGTGCAGACATTTAGTATGCAAGGAAAGGGTACACCCTGATGGTCATTGTAAAGCAATGCATTTCCTTCTCCATCCACATTACCTTGTATGCCTCCTTCACATGCACCGTTGATCTATTTCACTTGTTTACAATAGGAA
>NW_026602116.1:0-24729 GCF_029448725.1 Salvelinus fontinalis | reverse complement strand
AGGAAGAGCTGTTTGGAAAAGGAAGAGCTGTTTGGAAAAGGAAGAGCTGTTTTGACATTTCTGCATGTTTTGGTGGGATGGCGTTTTGGCCTTCCATGGTGACATCACCATGCGGTAAATTAGTTAATAGACCAATAAGAAAGAGTTCCAAACCTCTCTCCAAATAACTCTCTGCAAAAATAAAAAATGAATCCTCCCCACACAGAACACTCCCAGACAATCCTAGTAAAATTCTTGCTTGAGAAATGTCTCTTTGCTAAGAAGCTATATTTTTGCTTCTTTTTGACCATTTTAATTGAAAACAAATCACTGTACGGCACTTAATTGTTACCCAGAAAGGATTTGGTATTGAGATAAAAGATGATGTATTGGACCTTTTTAAGATCATAATTAGTCCTTTTCTCGTTCCACAGTGGGGTGAATCCACGTTGACTAAGTGACAATTCGACTTAATTGGAAGACAGGATTCACCCCCACATACCTAGCTAGTCCACCCACACCGTCCTCACATCAACTCTCTGCACCCTCCCTCTGCCTCTGGTCTTTTGTAAAACATTTTAAATGTACCTTTTCATTTCTCTCTCCATTGTTGGCTGTTCTGTGAGGGGGCAGAAAGGAACCAGCATGTAACCGGCTTACAGGACCTCTATTCACTGTGAGAGTTTCACCCGTAATGAGGCCTTTTTAATCACCCTGTTATTGGAATACCGGTCCTCCTTAATTCCATTACCTCTTCCGCTGTCATCCCTTACTTTGTTTGGCCCCAGGAATCTCTAGGAGGTGTGTGTGTGTGTGTGTGTGTGTGTGTGTGTGTGTGTGTGTGTGTGTGTGTGTGTGTGTGTGTGTGTGTGTGTGTGTGTGTGTGTGTGTGTGTGTGTGTGTGTGTGTGTGTGTGTGTGTGCAATGTTATATAAGGACAGGTTCTAGATTGGAGGGTGAGGAACAGGAGGGGTTGGTAAAGACTGAGAAGCCACTGTGTTGGGAACTGTAAAGGACAGAGCCTGCAGAACTCAATGTACCAGGTTACATCAGTTTAGTGAGTCCAACTCTGTCTGTCGGACCTGTCTCTCATTCTCACATCCCGGTAAGTCTCACTTTCTCAATCTCTTTTTCTCTCTTTCTGTCTATACCTTTCTCTGGAACATTTTCTTCTCTACTGTTTTGACAGTTTGCTTTTCTTTTTATAAGACTTTCTGATGGGGGTGCGGGGGGGGGGGCTGCAGAGAAGAGACTGAGGTAGGAAGAGGAAGGGTTTGGTTCGTTGAGTTATTTTTTTATTAGTCTTCGTGTTTGAGTCTGTGTTCCTGGCTCCTATTCCCATCAATGTTTCTGGGTTCAGGTTATATTGATCAACTTGGTATGAGGAGGATGACTTGCCTTGGGTTCAGGTTGAATCAGAGATGGGTAAGGGAATTGCTGTTACAAGAAAATGTTCAGAGTATGTAACATCTAGCACACTGAATCAGGGGATTCAGTCCCTGGTCCTATCACTCTTAGAGTACTGTCCAGTTATATGGTCAATCCCTGGTCCTATCACACTTAAGAGTACTGTCCGGTTATACAGTCATCTACAGCAAAGAAAGATATATAAAAAAAGCTTAAAATCACTCAAAACAGGACTGCCAGATTATCTCTCTGTATGAATATTACCCAAATGCATCAGAATCTCTCATGGCTTCACGTTGAAAACAAATTACTATCCAGTCATCTGATTTTCTTTAGGAATGTTATATTAAAAAAAGTTTAAAATGCATTTTTTTTTAAACAGTATTTTTCAGGTCAGTTAGTACATACTAGCAACACACATAACCACTAAACCAGACAGGCAAATTCAGGGCAGCTAAGACAACCCAAGCCAAGGACAAATCGACTTAAATCTACAGTTCAATACAGAGCCATAGCTGAATGGAACTCTTTATCAATCCATATTTCTCAGGCAAAAAGTAAATCCACCTTCAAGAAAAAAAAAGAACATCTAATGTGATAGACCATATGACAGGACAGGAAGTAGAAAGAACATCTAATGTGATAGACCATATGACTGGACAAGAAGTAGAAAGAACATCTAATGTGATAGACCATATGACTGGACAGGAAGTAGAAAGAACATCTAATGTGATAGACCATAGGACTGGACAGGAAGTAGAAAGAACATCTAATGTGATAGACCATAGGACTGGACAGGAAATAGAAAGAACATCTAATGTGATAGACCATATGACTGGACAGGAAGTAGAAAGAACATCTAATGCGGTAGACCATAAGACTGGACAGGAAGTAGAAAGAACATCTAATGTGATAGACCATATGACTGGACAGGAAGTAGAAAGAACATCTAATGTGATAGACCATATGACTGGACAGGAAATAGAAAGAACATCTAATGTGATAGACCATATGACTGGACAGGAAGTAGAAAGAACATCTAATGCGGTAGACCATAAGACTGGACAGGAAGTAGAAAGAACATCTAATGTGATAGACCATATGACTGGACAGGAAGTAGAAAGAACATCTAATGTGATAGACCATATGACTGAACAGGAAATAGAAAGAACATCTAATGTGATAGACCATATGACTGGACAGGAAGTAGAAAGAACATCTAATGTGATAGACCATATGACTGGACAAGAAGTAGAAAGAACATCTAATGTGATAGACCATATGACTGGACAGGAAGTAGAAAGAACATCTAATGTGATAGACCATATGACTGGACAGGAAGTAGAAAGAACATCTAATGTGATAGACCATATGACTGGACAGGAAATAGAAAGAACATCTAATGCGATAGACCATATGACTGGACAGGAAGTAGAAAGAACATCTAATGCGGTAGACCATAAGACTGGACAGGAAGTAGAAAGAACATCTAATGTGATAGACCATATGACTGAACAGGAAATAGAAAGAACATCTAATGTGATAGACCATATGACTGAACAGGAAATAGAAAGAACATCTAATGTGATAGACCATATGACTGAACAGGAAATAGAAAGAACATCTAATGTGATAGACCATATGACTGAACAGGAAATAGAAAGAACATCTAATGTGATAGACCATATGACTGAACAGGAAATAGAAAGAACATCTAATGTGATAGACCATATGACTGAACAGGAAATAGAAAGAACATCTAATGTGATAGACCATATGACTGGACAGGAAATAGAAAGAACATCTAATCTGATAGACCATATGACTGGACAGGAAGTAGAAAGAACATCTAATGCGGTAGACCATATGACTGGACAGGAAGTAGAAAGAACATCTAATGCGGTAGACCATATGACTGGACAGGAAGTAGAAAGAACATCTAATGTGATAGACCATATGACTGGACAGGAAGTAGAAAGGACATCTAATTCGATAGACCATGTGACTGAACAGGAAATAGAAAGCGTCAACTGAATGTTAAATGTGTTTCCTGTCAGGTATTTTAATTGTCTACTTGTTGAATATTAGAAGTCTTGTTTTGTGGTTGTTTGTAATGTCTTGTTCATTGGTGTTGGACCCCAGGAAGATTAGCTAGCATTATGGCGTTAGCTAATTGGATCCTAAAAAACTATTACAAATGACTTGGTATCAGGAGGATGACTTGCCTTGGGTTCAGGTTATATGGATCAACTTGGTATCAGGAGGATGACTTGCCTTGGGTTCAGGTTATATGGATCAACTTGGTATCAGGAGGATGACTTGCCTTGGGTTCAGGTTATATGGATCAACTTGGTATCAGGAGGATGGCTTGCCCTTGAGTCTCACTGCCCTGATGTTGGTCTGGACTTATTCATCTCAACAACTGGATCCTCTTGATGTGGACTTTATTAAAGTCCTGCGTTTTCAAGACACTCTCTTAGAACCTTTTGTCCTCCCTGACCAGGACCTTTTTGTTTAAAGGCTGTGCATCTGATAAAATGCTGAATTGTGGAAATACAGTATTTATTTGGCCTGATTTGGATCAAATGAGCTGTAGATGCTACTTCCATCTGCGTCTGAAAGGATGGCAAAAGTATTGGTGTGAGTTGTAATGGTGTCTGAAAATAGACTTGTCACCAAGTTGAGAGACAGGTTGTTTACATGTTTATCTCAGGGGAAAGACACCCAGCTGTTCCTGATTTGATCAATGTTGTCCTGTTAAACATGTTTGTATGGTAGGCTAACGGGGCTCGCATGTTGTGTGCACGTATGTTTCTATGTTGATCCCGTTATGCTTGGGGCCCAGGTTAACTGAAGCGTCTCGAGCCAGACTTGGGCTACATTGGGCTGAGCCGGTGACAGACTTCCAAGTCTGTCTCATCTAGAGCTTCAGGCCTGCCACACCACACACTCCCTGAGTTAAATCAACACGGCTGGTTACCCTGGCTGTTTAGAGCTCACTGGGGCCCACAACACACACCCTTTTATGGTCTCTGTCCTAAGGAAAATGACCCACTGCTACACTCAACCAGAATTGAAAGTTGTTTTTTAACTGAGACCCCCTCTTTTTCTCTCTCTCTCTCGCTGTTTCTCTCTCTTGATTCCTTGGCCTTGATCTTTCCACTAGACGCCCCCCTGCTCAATAATGAGGTGAAGTGGGGGTCTCTGTTGGCCTCATGCTTCAGCTGGCACATTGATTTAATGTTCTCCTGTGTTTCTGCCCCCACAGGGAGTCAAGCCGGCCAGCTTTGACAAGGTAGCCATACCAGAAGTGAAGGAAATCATCGAGGGATGCATCCGCCAGAACAAAGATGAGAGGTGAGCTAGTGTGTGTGTGTGTGTGTGAGCTAGTGTGTGTGTGTGTGTGTGCTGTACACACACACACGTTGGGGTGCTGTTTGTCCTTTCATCTGTCATTCACACACATGATGTTCAGAGTCTGAGGGTGTCCTGAAGGCCTTGGCCAGCCTGCCGCTTAGTTCTCCCTGAGTACTTAGTCCTACAAACAGGCCCCGCGTACACACACACACACACACACTGCCACTCTGAATCGCCACATAAATCTCCCACAGTTTGTGGACAGAGTGTTTTCTTTTTCCACTCTCTGTTCCTGTTGAACCAAAACAAGAGGAACTGAACCTGTATTACTGTCTCTAGCTGACAGCTACCTGTGTCTGTCAAAACCCCTCATCACTGTTAAATATGAATGTCACTTATGGTTACCTTGACTACGTGTCAGTTTGTGCCTAGAGCAGTATTTTTCAAAGTCGGGGTCGTGACACTGAAGTGGGGTCGCCAAAATAAAATACAAATTAACAGTACCGAATATTTTATGGGGCAATATACAAAAGTTTTGGAGAAAATATAATTTTAAGGATACAGTTTTATTGAATAAATGTATTTACTGGTTCATTTTGATAAGAGTTGAAAATGCAATGAATTGAAGGTTATTTGTTGATTTTTAAGGTTGTCATTAGATTTGGGGTGGGGTCGCAAGAAATTATTGGGGAAATAATGGGGTCCCCTGAAATTCTACCGTAAAAAATGGGGTCCCCGCTGAAAAAGCTTGAATAAACTGGGGGAAAAAACTGACCTGTTTTGAAGGACACTTTTTAGGGGGGGGGTTTATGAAATGTCCATCAGTCATGTTTTAATACAGTCATTCTCATGAAGATTTACAGACTTCATGTTTAACTACATGTCAATCCTTAGAAAGCTTTGTTGATGAGTTCTTATGAAATGTTTTACTACATCTCAGTATGTGAAATATATATATATATATATATATATATATATATATATATATATATATATAGATAGATAGATAGATAGATAGATATAGATATATAGATATATATATATATATATATATATATATATACTGGGTGTCTTTTTAAAGTTTGCATTTGAGGTCAACTTTACTCAGTGAGGCCAGTTGAGTAGTGAATGATTTTGTCAATGAGTGAGAGCTGGAAAGACTGCTTTCTCACACACAACTGACAAATCAATATATCACTCTGCTCTACTGCACTGTGTTTGCACTATGCAGGCCGCTCAGTCCTTGAACCAAGGGCAACAATGTTGCATTAGTGCATTGAAATATGAAATGTGGGGGAGGAATGCAAGCAGTATTTGGTCATTTGTTGTAAGATGAACCCCCGGTTTGATGTTTCACTGATGAAGCAGTGGAAAGGCTGATGGTGACTTGGCTCTCTTCCTCTGGTGCTAGCTGTTTAACAATGCATGAACACTGGGAGATCCTAAAATCCCCGTTGTATAAATGTGGTTTTAGTAGCCAAGCCGCCAGTTGTATTAATACATCTATGCTGTCTCCTACTAGTAGGGTTCATCTCTGTATCTTTTATCGTCATTCTAATAAAAGTCTGTTTGTATTATAGCCATAATATCATATAACACCTTGCCACAAAAACCAAGCTACACCCTGGAGAAAAGAAAAGTGCAGTAAAGCTTTTAATATGTGGCTAGGATGTTATTGCCGCTAGTCTAAGTATAATCGAGCAAAGTTTTTTCCCCACTCTGGGTCCTTAATGATGCATGGTTGAGGTTTTAGACAGAACAATGGATAAAAAGACCGACTTAAACTATGTTGTCTATTTAAACTAAAGCCTTGGGTTTTTCCCCACTTTGTCATTCTCCTGGTACTTGAACCTAATGCTGCATGGTTGAGGTTTGTTAACTCAACGATGCATGGAAAGGCTGGCTATACTGTGCAGACATTCTCACTGTGTTTGTTGTCAACACTATAGCCTTGTTTTCTCACACTGGTTTATATACAGCTCTGTCTAAAGTACCAGAAGAATGACAGGTTAATGATTGAGGTTAACTTAACGATGCATGAAATGTATGACTTAGCAAACATACTACTAGTCTAGTTTAAATATGTTTGCTATTTAAACTAGACTCACTAGTGCAGGGCTCTCCAACCCTGTTCCTAGGGTCCTGTAGGTTTTCTCTCCAACCCTAATCCAGCGCACCTGATTCTAATAATAATTAGCTGGTTGATAAGCTGAGTCAGGTTAGTTACAACTGGGGTGGGAGTGAAAACCTACAGGAGGGTAGCTCTCCAGGAACAGGGTTGGAGAGCCCTACACTAAACATTCACTGTGTGGACCTAGTGGTGCCTACAGTGTGTTAGCCACCTGTAACAGACATGAGATTCTCTTATCCTGTTTTTTGTGACATGTCAGACACTTGGCAGCCCTGTAGCCATCTGTAGTCATGAGATGCTGTGGAAGTCATGGCTCACATCAACACCATCATCCCAGACACCCTGGACCCTCTCCAATTCGCATACCGCCCCAACAGATGTTCAGATGACGCAATCTCTATTGCACTCCACACAGCACTCTCCCTCCTGGATAAGAGGAACACCTATGTGAGGATGTTGTTCATTGACTACAGCTCAGCGTTCAACACCATAGTGCCCTCCTAGCTCAGGACATTAGGACTGAACACCTCCCTCTGTAACTGGATCCTGGACTTCCTGACGGGCCGCCAAAGGTGGTGAGGGAAGGTAACAACACATCCGCCACGCTAACCCTCAACACGGGGTACGTGCTTAGTCCCCTCCTGTACTCCCTGTTCGCCCACGACTGCGTGGCCGCGCAATACCATCATTACATTTGTTGACGCCACGACGGTGGTAGGCCTGGTCAACGATGATGAGACGGCCTATAGGGAGGAGGTCAATACCATCATTACATATGTTGACGACACGACGGTGGTAGGCCTGGTCAACGTTGATGAGACGGCCTATAGGGAGGAGGTCAATACCATCATTACATATGTTGACGACACGACGGTGGTAGGCCTGGTCAACGTTGATGAGACGGCCTATAGGGAGGAGGTCAATACCATCATTACATATGTTGACGCCACGACGGTGGTAGGCCTGGTCAACGATGATGAGACGGCCTATAGGGAGGAGGTCAATACCATCATTACATTTGTTGACGCCACGACGGTGGCAGGCCTGGTCAACGTTGATGAGACGGCCTATAGGGAGGAGGTCAATACCATCATTACATATGTTGACGACACGACGGTGGTAGGCCTGGTCAACGATGATGAGACGGCCTATAGGGAGGAGGTCAATACCATCATTACATATGTTGACGACACGACGGTGGTAGGCCTGGTCAACGATGATGAGACGGCCTATAGGGAGGAGGTCAATACCATCATTACATATGTTGACGACACGACGGTGGTAGGCCTGGTCAACGATGATGAGACGGCCTATAGGGAGGAGGTCAATGATCTGGCAGTGTGGTGCCAGGACAACAACCCTTTTCCCCCTCAATGTCAGCAAGACAAAAGAGCTGATCATGGACTACAGTAAACGGGGGGCTGAGCACGCCCCCATCCATATTGACGGGGCTGTAGTGGAGCGGGTCGAGAGCTTCACGTTCCTCAATGTCCACATCACTAAGGAATTAACATGGTAACCAACACAGTTGAGAAGAAGGCACGACAATGCCTCTTCCCCCTCCAGAAGGCTGAAAAGATTTGGCATTGGCCCTCAGATCCTCAAAGTTTTACAGATTAAACCATTGAGAGCATCTTGACTGGCTGCATCACCGCTTGGTATGGCAACTGCTTGGCATCCGACTGCAAGACACTAAAGAGGGTAGTGCATACGAGCCAGTACATCACTGGGGCCGAGCTCCCTGCCATTCAGGACCTCTATACCAGGCAGTGTCAGAGGAAGGCCCTACAAATTGTCAGACTCCAGCCACCCAAGTCCTAGACTGTTCTCTCTGCTACTGCACGGCAAGCGGTACCAGTGCACCAAGTCTGGAACCTGAACAGCTTCTACCCCCAAGCCATACGACTACTAAATAGTTCATCCAGGTAGCAATTTTGTTGACACCCCTTTGCACTAACTCTTTTGACTCATAACATTTTATTTTATATTTGACCTTTTATTTAACTAGGCAAGTCAGTTAAGAACATATTGTTATTTTAAATGACGGTCTAGGAACACTGGGTTAACTGCCTTGTTCAGAGCAGAACGACAGATGTTTACCTTGTCAGCTCGGGGATTCGATCTTGCAACATTTGGGTTACTAGTCTAACACTCTAACCACAAGCCTACCTGCCGCCCCACATATGCCACATACGCTGCTGCTCCTGTTTATGATCTATCCTGTTGCCTAGTCACTTTATCCCTACCTATATGTACACATCTACCTCAATTACCTCGTACCCCTGCACATCAACTCATTGTTACTCATTGTGTATTTATTCCTGGTGTTATTATCTTTCTGTTTTTCTCTACATTGTTGGGAAGACCCGTCAGTCAGCATTTCACGGTTAGTCTACACCCTGTTGTTTACCATGCGACAAATAACATTTGTTGGTGCCTAGTCAGCCTACATTGCATTTAGAGGCCTGATGACCCATCACCTTACTGGGGGTGTAAACACTGCATTCATCAATAAACATGTTTTAGTGTGTCAGAGAGAATCCGACGTGTGTGTGTGTGTGTGTGTGTGAGAGGGAGAGAGAGCTCTCCTGTAGTTGTTTACCATGTTAGCTGTCGCTGGCTCACCCTGTGCTGCACATGTATTCTACTCAGTCATGCATTAAACATCACTGTAATATAATAATGAACTTAGCAGAAGTGCACATTTCTCCAAAGACACTGACACACACTTACCAGTTGAGCCTCACATGATACGATGTCCTGAGAGGTAACATTGAGCCTTCAATAATGCCCGTTTTCTGAGTCATGCATAGTAAATATACATGGTTATTATAGGATATTATTTATGCATAGTAAATATACATGGTTATTATAGGATATAATTTATGCATAGTAAATATACATGGTTATTATAGGATATCATTTATGGATAGTAAATATACATGGTTATTATAGCATATCATTTATGGATAGTAAATATACATAGTTATTATAGAATATCATTGTTCTTCCTCTGTCAGCCATGGTTACCTGCAAGGAAACACGTGCCGTCATCATTGCTTTGCACAAAAAGGGCTTCACAGGCAAGGATATTGCTGCCAGTAAGATTGCACCTAAATCAACCATTTATCGGATCATCAAGAACTTCAAGGAGAGTGGTTCAATTGTTGTGAAGAAGGCTTCAGGGCGCCCAAGAAAGTCTAGCAAGCGCCAGGACCGTCTCCTAAAGTTGATTCAGCTGTGGGATCGGGGCACCACCAGTACAGAGCTTGCTCAGGAATGGTAGCAGGCAGGTGTGAGTCCATCTGCACGCACAGTGAGGCGAAGACTTTTGGAGAATGGCCTGGTGTCAAGAAGGGCAGCAAAGAAGCCACTTCTCTCCAGGAAAAACATCAGGGACAGACTGATATTCTGAAAAAGGTACAGGGATTGGACTGCTGAGGACTGGATTAAAGTCATTTTCTCTGATGAATCCCCTTTCCGATTGTTTGGGGCATCCGGAAAAAAGCTTGTCCGGAGAAGACAAGGTGAGCGCTACCATCAGTCCTGTGTCATGCCAACAGTAAAGCATCCTGAGACCATTCATGTGTGGAGTTGCTTCTCAGCCAAGGTAGTGGGCTCACTCACAATTTGCCCAAGAACACAGCCATGAATAAAGAATGGTACCAACACATCCTCCGAGAGCAACTTCTCCTAACCATCCAGGAACAGTTTGGTGACGAACAATGCCTTTTCCAGCATGATGGAGCACCTTGCCATAAGGCAAAAGTGATAACTAAGTGGCTCGGGGAACAAAACATCAATATTTTGGGTCCATGGCCAGGAAACTCCCCAGACCTTAATCCCATTGAGAACTTGTGGTCAGTCCTCAAGAGGCGGGTGGACAAACAAAAACCCACAAATTCTGACAAACTCCAAGCATTGATTATGCAAGAATGGGCTGCCATCAGTCAGGATGTGGCCCAGAAGTTAATTGACAGCATGCCAGGGCGGATTGCAGAGGTCTGGAAAAAGAAGGGTCAACACTTCAAATATTGACTCTTTGCATCAACTTCATGTAATTGTCAATAAAAGCCTTTGGCACTTATGAAATGCTTGTAATTATACTTCAGTATTCCATAGTAACATCTAACAAAAATATCTAAAGACACTGAAGCAGCAAACTTTGTGGAAATTAATATTTGTGTCATTCTCAAAACCTTTGGCCACGACTGTACATTCCCATCCTCGTGCATTAAAGTCATGTATCTAGTTTATAACCACAGACCGTGTTGAGGCAGAGCCTTAAACATCTGAACTTTTGGCCAAGACTGTACATAGTTAATATGGGATACAATTTATGAATAGTAAATATACATAGCGATTGTGAGATTTTATGGATAGTAAATATACATAGCGATTATGAGATTTTCTGGATAGTAAATATACATAGTTATTATAGGATATTAAGCCATAGTACAGGATGTCAGCACACAGCTCTATTGCAGTCCTTTAGACCAGCCCACACAGAGTTGTGTAATGTCCTCTGTAAATCGGCTAATAGGTTGATCATGCACCATGCGGAACTTATTAAACGTACTAAAACCTGTTTTGACCTTGTTTGTTTGTTAATGCTAAACTCTATCATCAATCTCCCCCTCTCTTCCCTTCTCTCTTCTCCCCCTCTCTGCCGCTCTATTTTCTCCCTCTATTTTCTCCCTCTCTCTTCTCCCTCTCTCTTCCCCCATCCCTCCTCCACTGCCACAGATATGTCATTAAGATCTTGCTGAGCCATGCCTTCTTCCAGGAGGAGACTGGTGTGCGTGTGGAGCTGGCCGAGGAGGACGATGGGGAGATGATCGCGATCAAACTGTGGCTGAGGATAGAAGACGTCAAGAAGCTGAAGGGAAAGTACAAGGACAACGAAGCCATCGAGTTCTCCTTCGACCTCAACAAGGACGTCCCCGAAGATGTGGCACAGGAAATGGTACGGTTTATTGTTGGTTGGTTCATCGATTGATACCATGTATTTTTATTATAAGTAATTGATCTGATGATTTTTAAAAACAAAACCGCAACATCAATGAAAAAGGTGTCTGGATAGAGGTGTAGAAGCTCATCACTGAGAGAGATCTTGTGGTGACTGTTAAAACAGGTTGACTAGGTTGTTCCTTCTCTGGTCTCAACAGGTCGAGTCTGGCTATGTGTGCGAGGGAGACCACAAGACGATGGCCAAGGCCATCAAAGACCGAGTGTCTCTGATCCAAAAGAAGAGAGAACAGAGGCAGCTGGTCAGAGAGGAGTTGGAGAAGAGGAATCAGCAGCAGCAGCAGCAGCAGCAGCAGCAGCAGCAGCCCCTACAGGCAGCAGAGGCCCTCAGATCCCCCCAGCAGAGTCAGTTACCCCCCCAGCCCCACATAGCCCAGACTGAGAAGGAGGACCCAGAGATGGACCAGCAGCAGTGCCAACAGGCCAACATCTCCATGACATGTATGTGGACTAGGCACAGCGTCTCACTCAGAGATGGGATTTATTTACAGTGCATTTGGAAAAGTATTCAGACCCCTTCACATTTTGTTACGTTACAGCCTTATTCAAAAATGTATTAAATAAATAAGAAATCGCATCAATCTACCCGCAATACCCCATAATAACAAAGTGATAGAGGATTTTATAAATTTTTGCTAATTTATTGAAAAAATTTAAACAAAACCTTCTTTACATAAGTATTCAGACCCGTTGTTATGAGACTCGAAATTGAGCTCAGGTGCATCCTGTTTCAATTGATCATCCTTGAGATGTTTCTACAACTTGATTAGAGTCCACCGGTGGTCAATTCAATTGATTGGACAGGATTTGAAAAGTAAGGTAAGGTCCCACAGTTGACAGGGCATGTCAGAGAAAAAAACATAAGGTCAAAGGAATTGTCCGTAGAGCTCTGAAACAGGATTGTGTCGAGGCACAGATCTGGGGAAGGGTGCCAAAAAATGTCTGCAGCATTGAAGGTCCCCAAGAACACAGTGGCCTCCATCATTCTTAAATGGAAGAAGTTTGGCACCACCGAGACTATTCCTAGAGCTGACCACCCGGCCAAACTGAGCAATCGGTGGAGAAGGGCCTTAGTCAGGGAGGTGACCAAGAACCCGATGGTCACTCTGACAGGGCTCCAGAGTTCCTCTGTGGAGATGGGAGAACCTTCCAGAAGGACAACCATCTCTGCAGCACTCCACCAAGCAGGCCTTTATGGTGGAGTGGCCAGACGAAAGAAAGCCACTCCTCAGCAAAAGGCACTTGACAGCCTGCTTGGAGTTTGTCAAAAGACACCTAAAGGACACTAAGACCATGAGAAACAAGATGCTCTGGTTTAATGAAACCAAGATGGAACTCTTTGGCCTGAATGCCAAGCGTCAGGTCTGGAAGAAACCAGGCACTGCTCATCACCTGGCCATAACCATCCCTGCGGTGAAGCATTGTGGTGGCAGCATCATGCTGTGAGGATGTTTTTCAGCGGCAGGGACTGGGAGACTAGTCTGGATCAAGGGAAAGATGAACGGAGCAAAGTACAGAGAGATCCTTGATGAAAAACTGCTCCGGAGCGCTCAAGACCTCAGACTGGGGCGAAGGTTCACCTTCCAACAGGACAATGACCCATAAGCATACAGCCAAGACAATGCAGGAGTGGCTTCGGGACAAGTCTCAATGTCTTTGAGTGGCCCAGCCCGAGCCCAGACTTGAACCCAATCTAACTTCTCTAACTTCTCTGACCCTCCAACCTGACAGAGCTTGAGAGGATCTGCAGTGAAGAATGGGAGAAACTCCCCAAATACAGGTGTGCCAAACTTGTAGCGTTATACCCAAGAAGACCTGAGGCTGTAATCGCTGCCAAAGGTTCTGAATACTTATGTAAATGTGATATTTGTCTTCTTTTTTTTTTAAACATTTTTGCAAATATTTCTAAAACCTGTTTTTGCTTTGTCATTATAGGGTATTGAGGGGGGAAAAATGATTTACAAAATTTAAAAATAAGGCTTTTATGTAAAAAGAAAAGTGGTAAAATTCAAAGGGTCTGAATACATTTTCCGAATGCACTGTATTTTCTGTGATTATCGAGAATGCGCCAGGAAATCAGGAATATAATGTAGTTGATATCGTGTATCTCTCAATGGCTCTCTTGATCTGGATTTCGCTCTCGCTCTCTCTCGCTCTCATTCATATATATAACGGTAGTGTGTGTGTGTTTCCACCTCCCTCTCCCCTCTCATCTGGTCACTGTGTGGGTTCTTGTCCCCTCCACCTACAGCTGACGGAGCGGTGGACAACGGCCAGGGTTCGTCCCTGTTCTCTGAGTCCCATCTGGGCCAGCTGACCATGTCCTATAGCAACATCCCTGCCACCCAGCAGCAGGGCCAAACCCAGGCCCCCTACCCCTCCCCTTCCCCCCAGCAGCAACAACAGCAGCAGCAGCTCAATGCCTACCAACAGCAGAACATGGTAAGTGACGAGTCGGAGGGATTATTATATATTTTTTGTAGTTCTTAGGAAGGTAGAAGTGAATTGCAGTGGAGTTTGTAGTTGTAATATGCATGGAGGTGATGTCTGAAGAGTGGATTTGGAGCCAGTTCCCTTTGAGATGAAGAGGTTCCAAATCTTTGAAATGGAGCAACCTTTTTCCTTCCCGGCTGCCCTCAGGTTTGTCCTGTAGACCTTTATAATCACCTGTTTGTGCTGTCTTGCCAACTCTTATGGTCGTTGTTACACTAATCATGACAATTATAAGAGGAGTTGCCAATACGGCAGAGACATGTCCGCATCAGGCTACTGTAGTTCCACGAGTTCTTCAATTTCACATGTCGGTCTTCTTGGTACCACAGTGGTGGACCAGCAGCTGTGTTCTAACCCACTTATTCAGTAATGAATAACTGACAAGTTCAGTGGCCATTTTCAGAGAGAACCAGGGGTCAGGTTTTACAGTTCTTCTTTTAACAGTAACGCTGATGGTCTGGCTGTTTGCCAAGAGACTCTAAAACCAATGTCTGGAACAGTGTTCTTCAGTGTATTGGGAGGGATAGGGCCTTTATAGAATATTAAGCTGGCTGTTAATTCAGTGTTTTAATATGCTCTCATGTTTCCACTCAAGCTAATACAAGGAACAGGACAGGAACAGGTATAGCTTTTCATCGTACAACAATACCAGAGCATTTTTAGATTGAAAGTTGAAACCGAAGACCCAGAAAAAACGAATAGATTTAAGGAATCCAAAACACAGTCACACAAGACGATTGATCTACGCCCAAACACACAAATAAAGGAATCCCAAACAAATAGTCACACAAGACAACGATTGATCTACGCCCAAAACACACAAATTAAGGAAGGACAAACCAATATGTTAATCTACACCCAACATATATAGCCTAGTCACAAATGAGCTGCCCTTTCTGCTCCGTAGGTACCCGTCTGTCTCCACTAACAGAGCTTAACCCCACGGCCTCCCCTAAAGGTCAAAAGTTCAAATCCTATTTTCTAGAACCCATGTGCCATGTTCTATCCTAAAGGGTTTAGACAGATGTATAATTAACATTATCCTAAAGGGTTTAGACAGATGTATAATGAACACCATCCTAAAGGGTTTAGACAGATGTATAATTAACACCATCCTAAAGGGTTTAGACAGATGTCTAATTAGCACCATCCTAAAGGGTTGAGACAGATGTCTAATTAACACCATCCTAAAGGGTTGAGACAGATGTATAATTAACACCATCCTAAAGGGTTGAGACAGATGTCTAATTAACAACATCCTAAAGGGTTTAGACAGATGTATAATTAACACCATCCTAAAGGGTTTAGACAGATGTCTAATTAACACCATCCTAAAGGGTTTAGACGGATGTACAGTATATGAAGACCATCCCATAGGTTAGAAGCCCCAGTCATGCTCTTGGGTCTTCAGTCACAGTGACTTACAGGTAAGTACCACAATTAACTAGCCTTTGATCTGCCAAAAGTGAGAACAGCTGCAAGTTTCTGAAATCAGTTACTCTGTGTGTTTTAGTTCCTGGAGTACAGTTTGGTCAGTTGTGTCTTCTACATTTTCTTTTGTTTTAATGAATTGAACTGTTGTTTTGCCCAATGTCAGTTGGTTTGATTGGCATTTTTGAACCAAATGATGCATGTTGGAGAAACCAAAGTCACTCAGAAGTAAACAAACTCCACGCTTTGAGTTTGATTCTTTGAGTTTGATTCTTTGAGTTTGATTCTTTGAGTTTGATTCTTTGAGTTTGATTCTTTGAGTTTGATTCTTTGAGTTTGATTCTTTGAGTTTGATTCTTTGAGTTTGATTCTTTGAGTTTGATTCTTTGAGTTTGATTCCTTTTTCCCCTCATACCTTCCACATTGCTGCGTCCTCAGTTATACCATGCATCTCGTTCTAGTACAGTACCCTGTCCCCCCCTCCCCCAACCCATCAACCCCAATCCCAACCAATCATTTATGGTACATATTATTCATAGTACTCATGTTGGTATTTCTCATTATTAGTGTTGTTTTGTTTGTATAGATATTAGGCAGTTAGCTGTGCAAGCTGTCAGGGCCTCCATCAATCCCATACTGTTTATTTTAGAGGTGCCATGCTGGTGTTTTTAGGCTCTCTGTCTGGCACACTGGGCAGTCACCTCAGCCAGCCATCACTCATCAGTGTCAGACACACTGAATCACAAGCCTTGTTACAGGAGCCGACTCAGTCATCTCCATAGCGTCAGTGAATTATAGCTCACTAGACCTTCCTAAAGCTATGGAGCTGTCACCACAAACCATACACCTGATGCCATATGTTAGACTGAGATTTCCAAGCTGTTCAAGCTTATCAAGTATTGTTTGCATTCAACATGGATTACACATTAATTCCACCGTGTGTGTAGTCTTTGGTAAGCTTGCACAAAAATGTATTTGGCATCACAACCACAGCCACGTTAAATTCTGCAATCATTTTACCATTGTTTGGTTTTATTTGACCATCAAGTGCCATTACTTTACAGTGAATCAATCTGCTGAATGATAGTGGTAGAAGTGTTAAAATGGTATTGCCATTAGTCCTAAATGACATATTAGACCTTGAAACAATGCCCAGCTCCTGCTATTTTTACATCTGAATAAGCAAAAACACAGCTGTATATCAATAAAATCCAACCTGAAAAAGGCTTGTGGACTTGATATTTTGCAGTCCGTTCTTACACGTTGTGTTTTTCATACTGAAAGATGGGATTGATTGGTGTGTCTATGCAGTCTGCTCCACTGCTGTTGGGTTCTAAGTTTTGTGTCATTTGAGATTATTTTATGTCTTCCTCTTTGTCAATTTATTTATTGTGTGTTATCATCAAATGTTATGGTTCCCTGTGTGATATAAATCACATCACTTCTTTTTTAGTAAATCCTTTTTAACCGCTGTACTATGTTGACCTGTTAAACATCTCATTGGATGTAAACAATGTTTTCACGAGTTCTACCAGCTATTCCTGGGCTGCAACAGAATTCACTTCTGGAAGGTTCCATCAACAAAGCTGTGGTTTACTTTGAGAATGAGTTCATAGCCCTTCATCTCTTGAAAGCCCACACTGTGCTAGGCCTTGCCTTTTAGTAGTATCCTCTGCTATCTTATAGCCAGTGGCACAGTAACCAGTAGGCTTCACTAGACTATAACCAGTAACCAATAGGCTTCACTAGACTGTAACCAGTAGGCTTCACTAGACTATAACCAGTAACCAGTAGGTTTCACTAGACTATAACCAGTAACCAGTAGGCTTCACTAGACTATAACCAGTAACCAGTAGGCTTCACTAGACTATAACCAGTAACGAGTAGGCTTTACTAGATAGACTATAACCAGTAACCAGTAGGCTTCACTACACTATAACCCGTAGGCTTCACTAGACTATAACCAGTAACCAGTAGGCTTTACTAGACTATTACCAGTAACCAGTAGGCTTCACTAGACTGTAACCAGTAACCAGTAGGCTTCACTAGACTGTAACCAGTAACCAGTAGGCTTCACTACACTATAACCAGTAGGCTTCACTAGACTATAACCAGTAACCAGTAGGCTTTACTAGACTATTACCAGTAACCAGTGGGCTTCACTAGACTATAACCAGTGGGCTTCACTAGACTATAACCAGTAGGCTTCACTAGACTATAACCAGTAGGCTTCACTAGACTATAACCAGTAGGCTTCACTAGACTATAACCAGTAGGCTTCATTAGACTATATAACAAGTAACCAGTAGAATTCACTAGACTATTACCAGTAACCAGTAGCCTTCACTAGACTTTTACCAGTAACCAGTAGCCTTCACTAGACTATAACCAGTAACCAGTAGGCTTCACTAGACTATAACCAGTAACCAGTAGGCTTCACTAGACTATTACCAGTAACCAGTAGGCTTCACTAGACTATTACCTGTAACCAGTAGGCTTCACTAGACTATAACCAGTAGGCTTCACTAGACTATAACCAGTAGGCTTCACTAGACTATAACCAGTAGGCTTCACTAGACTATAACCAGTAGACTTCACTAGACTATAACCAGTAACCAGTAGGCTTCACTAGACTATAACCAGTAGGCTTCACTAGACTATAACCAGTAGGCTTCACTAGACTATAACCAGTAGGCTTCACTAGACTATAACCAGTAGGCTTCACTAGACTATAACCAGTAGGCTTCACTAGACTATAACCAGTAGGCTTCACTAGACTATAACCAGTAGGCTTCACTAGACTATAACCAGTAGGCTTCACTAGACTATAACCAGTAGGCTTCACTAGACTATAACCAGTAGGCTTCACTAGACTATAACCAGTAGGCTTCACTAGACTATAACCAGTAGACTTCACTAGACTATAACCAGTAGGCTTCACTAGACTATAACCAGTAGGCTTCACTAGACTATAACCAGTAGGCTTCACTAGACTATAACCAGTAGGCTTCACTAGACTATAACCAGTAGGCTTCACTAGACTATAACCAGTAGGCTTCACTAGACTATAACCAGTAGGCTTCACTAGACTATAACCAGTAGGCTTCACTAGACTATAACCAGTAGGCTTCACTAGACTATAACCAGTAGGCTTCACTAGACTATAACCCGTAACCAGTAGGCTTCACTAGACTATAACCCGTAACCAGTAGGCTTCACTAGACTATAACCAGTAACCAGTAGGCTTCACTAGACTATAACCAGTAGGCTTCACTAGACTATAACCAGTAACCAGTAGGCTTCACTAGACTATAACCAGTAACCAGTAGGCTTCACTAGACTATAACCAGTAACCAGTAGGATTCACTAGAATATAACCAGTAACCAGTAGGCTTCACTAGACTATAACCAGTAGGCTTCACTAGACTATAACCAGTAGGCTTCACTAGACTATAACCAGTAGGCTTCATTAGACTATAACCAGTAGGCTTCACTAGACTATAACCCGTAACAAGTAGGCTTCACTAGACTATAACCCGTAACCAGTAGGCTTCACTAGACTATAACCAGTAACCAGTAGGCTTCACTAGACTATAACCAGTAGGCTTCACTAGACTATAACCAGTAACCAGTAGGCTTCACTAGACTATAACCAGTAACCAGTAGGATTCACTAGACTATAACCAGTAACCAGTAGGCTTCACTAGACTATAACCAGTAGGCTTCACTAGACTATAACCAGTAGGCTTCATTAGACTATAACCAGTAGGCTTCACTAGACTATAACCCGTAACCAGTAGGCTTCACTAGACTATAACCCGTAACCAGTAGGCTTCACTAGACTATAACCAGTAACCAGTAGGCTTCACTAGACTATAACCAGTAGGCTTCACTAGACTATAACCAGTAACCAGTAGGATTCACTAGACTATAACCAGTAACCAGTAGGCTTCACTAGACTATAACCAGTAGGCTTCACTAGACTATAACCAGTAGGCTTCACTAGACTATAACCAGTAGGCTTCACTAGACTATAACCAGTAGGCTTCACTAGACTATAACCAGTAGGCTTCATTAGACTATAACCAGTAACCAGTAGGCTTCACTGGACTATAACCAGTAACCAGTAGGCTTCACTGGACTATAACCAGTAACCAGTAGGCTTCACTGGACTATAACCAGTAACCAGTAGGCTTCACTGGACTATAACCAGTAACCAGTAGGCTTCACTGGACTATAACCAGTAACCAGTAGGCTTCACTGGACTATAACCAGTAACCAGTAGGCTTCACTGGACTATAACCAGTAACCAGTAGGCTTCACTGGACTATAACCAGTAACCAGTAGGCTTCACTGGACTATAACCAGTAACCAGTAGGCTTCACTAGACTATAACCTGTAACCAGTAGGCTTCACTAGACTATAACCAGTAGGCTTCACTAGACTATATAACCAGAAGAATTGACGAGGCACAGATCAAACTTAAATGCAACATTGTAGAGCTGCTGTGGATGAATAAGGAACAGCTTCATCAACCCCCAAATCAACTGTTCCCTGACCACTCTTGGCGGAACATTGATTTCTTTTTAGGCCATTGTGTAGAATCAGCAAGGTGAATGTGTCTGTGAATCATTGTACAGACAGAGCAGACTGCGCCTCTGGTACACTGGCATTGCCAAGTCCCCTGCCAGGCAGCTGGCTACCTAGCTATATTTAGTTTCCTGCAGCAGAGCAGTACACAGTCTGTGGCAGTGATTTTCCTTTCAGCCACACTATGATTTAGAACACTGTTTGCGTCTGAAATGGCACCCTATTCCCTATATAGTGCACTACGTCTGACCAGGAGCGTAGATCTATATAGGGAATAGGGTGCCATTTTGGACACGGACACTGGGATTGGTCTGAGGGTAGAATATATTCTTAAATGCCCTAGATAGTGGTGCAATAACACTACATTGAATGGTTCTTATTCAGGAAGTGTTTCATTTTGAACAAAACCGCAAGAAATAGATTAGAGCTGCTTTAGTGTTTTATTAGTCATCCTAGCTTGTTAATAAACACTTTAGATGACCTAGAAATGGCTCTAGTACTCATCTCTAATTTGAGATTATAGATCACTTTTCCTTTTAATCAGTATTACTTACCTCGTATCTAACCCCTTTCTGTTCCCAATATGCTCTCGCCGGATGTTTTGAAACCTCTTTCTAACCTTCATACTCCCTTCTTCTAATGCCATGTGTCTTGTCTTTATTCCATAGTGTTTATCGTGTCCCGTGTTATCAGATCTTTAGATCTTTCAGCTCTGTTCGTCACCTCTGTTCACCTGTGTTTAGTTCACCTGTGTTTAGTTCACCTGTGTTTAGTTCACCTGTGTTTAGTTCACCTGTGTTTAGTTCACCTGTGTCCCATCCATTCTGTGGTTAATTGTCCTTCCCTCCTTCCTTCCGCCTGCAGCCTCTCTCACCACCCCCCCGCCACCGCGGCCGTAGCATGTCCGTTTGCATCCCCTACTTTTCCTCCACCCCTCCTGCTCTGTCCTGCCTTCCCAACCGGCCCTCCACCTCTCCTCCGGTACTCTCCGCCCCCCACTCCCCATGCCGGGGGTCGGATGACGGCGACACGTTTGCGGGCCGGCTCTCCAAGGCCCTGGAGAGTGTCCTGCCCCTGCATTCCACCCCGCCTCGCCCACGGCAACAACGCCGAGCCAGCCTCCCGGCGGTGTTTGTCAGCCCTGTATGTTAGAGCATCTCTGGCCACAGAGTGGTGTGAACCAGGGTGTAGTCTGGTGGAGCTGGGACCGGAGCTCAGTAGGGCTGTCTATGGGTATCTGAAACAAGGAGGAGGAGAGACTAGGGACAAAACAGTAGAGACATATAGAGAGACATAACAAATAGAGAACAGAAGATCAGATTATTGTGTTTTCATCTTAATCCACTTTCAGATACCTGTGAATGAACCCTGCTGTTCTTTGCTTCGGGCCTCTCGCCAGGCGCCCTGTGCTCGCATTAAATACAGACTGCCTGGCACTTCCCTTACTCTCCTAGTGAGACTGGTCAGACTGCTGCTACAGTACACTTCTCTACCCTTCTAGTGAGACTGGTCAGACTGCTAGCTACACTTCTCTACCCTTCTAGTGAGACTGGTCAGACTGGTAGCTAAACTACACTTCCCTTCTAGTAAGACTGGTCAGACTGCTGATACAGTACACTTCTCTACCCTTCTAGTGAGACTGGTCAGACTGGTAGCTTAACTACCCTTCCCTCCTAGTGAGACTGGTCAGACTGGTAGCTAAACTACACTTCCCTCCTAGTGAGATTGGTCAGACTGCTAGCTACACTTCCCTTCCCTCCTAGTGAGACTGGTCAGACTGCTAGCTACACTTCCCTTCCCTCCTAGTGAGACTGTTCAGACTGCTTGCTATAGTACACTTCCCTTCCCTCCTAGTGATATTGGTCAGACTGCTAGCTACACTTCCCTCCTAGTGAGACTGGTCAGACTTCTAGCTACACTACACTTCCCTTCCCTCCTTGTGAGACTGGTCAGACTGCTTGCTATAGTGCACTTCCCTCCTAGTGAGACTGGTCAGACTGCTAGCTAGACTACACTTCCCTTCCCTCCTAGTGAGACTGGTCAGACTGCTAGCTACACTACACTTCCCTTCCCTCCTAGTGAGACTGGTCAGACTGCTAGCTACACTTGCCTTCCCTCCTAGTGAGTGGTCAGACTGCTAGCTATAGTACACTTCCCTCCTAGTGAGACTGGTCAGACTGCTAGCTAGACTACACTTCCCTTCCCTCCTAGTGAGACTGGTCAGACTGCTAGCTACACTTCCCTCCCCTCCTAGTGAGACTAGTCAGACTACTAGCTATAGTACACTTCCCTCCCCTCCTAGTGAGACTGGTCAGACTGCTAGCTATAGTACACTTCCCTTCCCTCCTAGTGAGACTGGTCAGACTGCTAGCTATAGTAACACTTCCCTTCCCTCCTAGTGAGACTGGTCAGACTGCTAGCTACACTTCCCTTCCCTCCTAGTGAGATTGATCAGACTGCTAGCTATAGTACACTTCCCTTCCCTGCTAGTGAGACTGGTCAGACTGGTAGCTACACTACACTTCCCTTCCCTCCTAGTGAGACTGGTCAGACTGCTAGCTACACTACACTTCCCTCCTAGTGAGACTGGTCAGACTGCTAGCTAGACTACACTTCCCTTCCCTCCTAGTGAGACTGGTCAGACTGCTAGCTACACTTCCCTCCCCTCCTAGTGAGACTAGTCAGACTGCTAGCTATAGTACACTTCCCTCCTAGTGAGACTGGTCAGACTGCTAGCTATAGTACACTTCCCTTCCCTCCTAGTGAGACTGGTCAGACTGCTAGCTATAGTAACACTTCCCTTCCCTCCTAGTGAGACTGGTCAGACTGCTAGCTACACTTCCCTTCCCTCCTAGTGAGATTGGTCAGACTGCTAGCTATAGTACACTTCCCTTCCCTGCTAGTGAGACTGGTCAGACTGGTAGCTACACTACACTTCCCTTCCCTCCTAGTGAGACTGGTCAGACTGCTAGCTACACTACACTTCCCTTCCCTCCTAGTGAGACTGGTCAGACTGCTAGCTACACTACACTTCCCTTCCCTCCTAGTGAGACTGGTCAGACTGCTAGCTACACTACACTTCCCTTCCCTCCTAGTGAGACTGGTCAGACTGCTAGCTATAGTACACTTCCCTTCCCTCCTAGTGAGACTGGTCAGACTGCTAGCTACACTTCCCTTCCCTCCTAGTGAGACTGGTCAGACTGCTAGCTATAGTACACTTCCCTCCTAGTGAGACTGGTCAGACTGCTAGCTAGACTACACTTCCCTTCCCTCCTAGTGAGACTGGTCAGACTGCTAGCTACACTTCCCTCCCCTCCTAGTGAGACTAGTCAGACTGCTAGCTATAGTACACTTCCCTCCCCTCCTAGTGAGACTGGTCAGACTGCTAGCTATAGTACACTTTCCTTCCCTCCTAGTGAGACTGGTCAGACTGCTAGCTATAGTAACACTTCCCTTCCCTCCTAGTGAGACTGGTCAGACTGCTAGCTACACTTCCCTTCCCTCCTAGTGAGATTGGTCAGACTGCTAGCTATAGTACACTTCCCTTCCCTGCTAGTGAGACTGGTCAGACTGGTAGCTACACTACACTTCCCTTCCCTCCTAGTGAGACTGGTCAGACTGCTAGCTACACTACACTTCCCTTCCCTCCTAGTGAGACTGGTCAGACTGCTAGCTACACTACACTTCCCTTCCCTCCTAGTGAGACTGGTCAGACTGCTAGCTACACTACACTTCCCTTCCCTCCTAGTGAGACTGGTCAGACTGCTAGCTATAGTACACGTCCCTTCCCTGCTAGTGAGACTGGTCAGACTGCTAGCTACACTTCCCTTCCCTCCTAGTGAGACTGGTCAGACTGCTAGCTATAGTACACTTCCCTCCTAGTGAGACTGGTCAGACTGCTAGCTACACTACACTACCTTTCCTTCCTAGTGAGACTGGTCAGACTGCTAGCTACACTTCCCTTCCCTCCTAGTGAGACTGGTCAGACTGCTAGCTATAGTACCCTTCCCTCCTAGTGAGACTGGTCAGACTGCTAGCTAGACTACACTTCCCTTCCCTCCTAGTGAGACTGGTCAGACTGCTAGCTACACTTCCCTCCCCTCCTAGTGAGACTAGTCAGACTGCTAGCTATAGTACACTTCCCTTCCCTCCTAGTGAGACTGGTCAGACTGCTAGCTATAGTAACACTTCCCTTCCCTCCTAGTGAGACTGGTCAGACTGCTAGCTACACTTCCCTTCCCTCCTAGTGAGATTGGTCAGACTGCTAGCTATAGTACACTTCCCTTCCCTGCTAGTGAGACTGGTCAGACTGG
>NW_026602115.1:20000-24732 GCF_029448725.1 Salvelinus fontinalis | reverse complement strand
GAGGAGAGAGACCAGATTGATAGACTTAGGAGAGAGCTTAGACTGATAGACTTAGGAGAGAGACCAGACTGATAGACTTAGGAGAGAGACCAGATTGATAGACTTAGGAGAGAGACCAGATTGATAGACTTAGGAGAGAGACCAGATTGATAGACTTAGGAGAGAGACCAGACTGATAGACCGAGGAGAGAGACCAGATTGATAGACTTAGGAGAGAGCTTAGACTGATAGACTTAGGAGAGAGACCAGATTGATAGACTTAGGAGAGAGCTTAGACTGATAGACTTAGGAGAGAGACCAGACTGATAGACTTAGGAGAGAGACCAGACTGATAGACGTAGGAGAGAGACCAGACTGATGGACCTAGGAGAGAGACCAGACTGATAGACTTAGGAGAGAGACCAGATTGATAGACTTAGGAGAGAGACCAGACTGATAGACGTAGGAGAGAGACCAGATTGATAGACTTAGGAGAGAGACCAGACTGATAGACCGAGGAGAGAGACCAGATTGATAGACTTAGGAGAGAGACCAGACTGATAGACTTAGGAGAGAGACCAGACTGATGGACCTAGGAGAGAGACCAGACTGATAGACGTAGGAGAGAGACCAGACTGATGGACCTAGGAGAGAGACCAGACTGATAGACGTAGGAGAGAGACCAGACTGATGGACCTAGGAGAGAGACCAGACTGATGGACCTAGGAGAGAGACCAGACTGATAGACTTAGGAGAGAGACCAGACTGATAGACTTAGGAGAGAGACCAGACTGATGGACCTAGGAAAGAGACCAGACTGATAGACTTAGGAGAGAGACCAGACTGATAGACTTAGGAGAGAGACCAGACTGATTGATCGAGGAGAGGGACCAAGAGTGCGTGGTCACGGTTAGTGGATGGAAATGGAAACTGTAACATTTCCAACACAAAACAATCCTACTCCATCCTACTTACAAAAACAAAAACTCCTCAGCTTCTAGTAAGTTCCTCGTTCCTCGTTTCCCATGAGCCATTAGTAGTAAGTTCTAAAAACCCTGGAAAAACTGTCATCTTGACCGGCAATATCCCACTGCCCCTTCCCCCCCCTCCACCTCTACACCCCTCCCCTCCGCATTCCAGACGGGTGAGCCCGCGTGGGAGAGCCCCCCTCTATCCCTCCATCTCATAGCCCCTACCCCCATGAGCTAAGAGAGAGAGAGACAGAGAGAAAGGGAGAGAGAGAGAGAGACAGAGAGAGAGAGAGAGACAGAGAGACAGGGAGAGAGAGAGAGAGAGAGACAGAGAGAGAGAGAGAGAGAGAGAGAGAGAGAGAGAGAGAGAGCGAGAGAGAGGGAGAGAGAGAGAGAGAGAGAGAGAGAGAGAGAGAGAGAGAGAGAGAGAGAGAGAGAGAGAGAGAGAGAGAGAGAGAGAGAGAGAGAGAGAGAGAGAGAATCTATCTGTGTATCCTGTTGGGGGAGGACGCAGAAAGCTGTGGGTTGGCAGCACACTACATTGCTGCCTGCCATAAGATGAGGGACAGTGTCTGACAGACCAATCAACCTGCACATGTCCTCTACTGTATGCTTATTATTATTGTTCAATGAATGGTTATTTTGACCCTTGGTTATTGTTGTTACTGTTGTCCCGTTGACAATTTGATTCTTATTATTTTCATATTGTAAATATCCAAAGTAAGCTTTGGCAATATATACATTGTTACATCATGCCAATAAAGCAAATTGAATTGAATTAAGGGAAAGACAGAGAGAGAGACAAAAGGCAGAGAGAGAAAGGGAGAGAGATAGAGAGAGAGAAAGGCAGAGAGAGAGAGAGAGAGAGAGAGAGAGAGAGGGAGAGAGAGAGAGAGAGAGAGACAGAGAAAGGGAGAGATAGAGGGAGAGAGATAGAGAGAGAGAAAGGGAGAGAGAGATAGAGAGAGAAAGGGAGAGAGAGAGATAGAGAGAAAGGGAGAGAGATAGAGAGAGAGAGAAAGGGAGAGAGAGATATATAGAGAGAGAAAGGGAGAGAGAGAGATAGAGAGAGAAAGGGAGAGAGATAGAGAGAGAGAAAGGGAGAGAGAGATAGAGAGAGAGATAGAGAGAGAGAAAGGGAGAGAGAGATATAGAGAGAGAGAAAGGGAGAGAGATAGAGAGAGAGAAAGGGAGAGAGATAGAGAGAGAGAAAGGGAGAGAGATAGAGAGAGAGAAAAGGAGAGAGATAGAGAGAGAGAAAGGGAGAGAGATAGAGAGAGAGAGAAAGGGAGAGAGAGATAGAGAGAGAAAGGGAGAGAGAGATAGAGAGAGAAAGGGAGAGAGAGAGGGCAGAGGGGGAGGGATTATGCAGCATTCAGCTCCCTGACAACCTAGCGCGAGCCCGCGAACCCCTGACCCCCAGCCCTCATGCTATCAGCTCACATTAACTCCCACACAGACTGATGCCATTATTTTGCTCCAGAGACTCTATTGACACAGAGGATTTAAAGCCCATGCGCCTGTGGCCCCATTCCTTTCATACTCATGCTGGCCCCCATCTCTGGGGCCCTAATGGCCGCCCTCTTTCCTATTAACAAGCTGCTTTAAGGTGAAGCTGGGCGGAGAGATGCAATGTGTGGAGCTATACGTTTGCACTGCGGCCATTTTAGTTTTCCGTAGGTGCATATACTCTGTGTGCAAACTTTGACATGGGCAAACACACACACACACACACACACACACACACACACACACACACACACACACACACACACACACACACACACACACACACACACACACACACACACACACACACACACACACCACACACACACACACACACACACACACACACACACACACACACACAGCTTTTCAAATTGCACTTCTCATCTGAGGCCCACGTGTGTCATTAGTGAATTCCAGCCTGGCAGCTCCTGCGGTCTGCACTTTTTACAGCTCCACAATAAGAGGGAACAGAACTGGCTGCTAGCGAGGAGCGGGATCAGACAGACGTTACACAGCCTATACTCTTCCCTGTAATAACACAGATCCACTCATACAGGAGAACGGGGGAAGGAGCACTACGGGAACAGATTAGAAATGCATGTCTAAATGTCACCTATTTCTCCAGTCCCTTGCAGTAACTGAAACAGTGCAAATCCTTCATTGGCATCAAATGCATGACACAAAAGTGGGTTATATTGACTCTTAACTACGCAACGTGTTCACAGTACACCCATTCTCACGACCATTCATATCACACCAGCTTTCTGTCAGGATATCGTGTGCATCGTGTGCATCGAGGTCAGTGGATTTGTACAGGTGCTGTACAGGTATATCTCCAATGTAGATTGATGTCATTTGCTCTGTGCTGTGTAACACTTCTGACCTAATCCCAGGTAGAGATGTATTACACATCATGTGCTTCCCTTCACCAGATCATCTCTCATCACTAAGAGCTTGTGAGAGAGAGGGGGGAGAGAGGAATGTAAACTTTCTGTGGAATTTAGAAAGGGGGGTATACAAACTAAAGGTTATCAATTTGTTTAGTTATGGCTTGAAGAACAAAAAGCGATGTGTGCGCGCGTGTGCGTGTGTGTCTGTGTGTGCGTGTGTGTCTGTGTGTGCGTGTGTGTCTGTGTGTGCGTGCGCGAGTGTGCGCGCGGGTGCGTGTGTGTCTGTGTGTGTGTGCGCGCATGTTTCCTTCAGGATGTCAGAGTATTTATTAGTCATCATTGTTTTGGCTAACCTGAGCCTTGTGCGTTAAACTGAACTTTTCAGTTAGATGTTCTATAGTTCTCTCTGATCAGATTCAGTTAGATGTTCTATAGTTCTCTCTGATCAGATTCAGTTAGATGTTCTATAGTTCTCTCTGATCAGATTCAGTTAGATGTTCTATAGTTCTCTCTGATCAGATTCAGTTAGATGTTCTATAGTTCTCTTTGATCAGATTCAGTTAGATGTTCTATAGTTCTCTCTGATCAGATTCAGTTAGATGTTCTATAGTTCTCTCTGATCAGTATCAGTTAGATGTTCTATAGTTCTCTCTGATCAGTTTCAGTTAGATGTTCTATAGTTCTCTCTGATCAGGTTCAGTTAGATGTTCTATAGTTCTCTCTGATCAGTATCAGTTAGATGTTCTATAGTTCTCTCTGATCAGATTCAGTTAGATGTTCTATAGTTCTCTCTGATCAGTTTCAGTTAGATGTTCTATAGTTCTCTCTGATCAGATTCAGTTAGATGTTCTATAGTTCTCTCTGATCAGGTTCAGTTAGATGTTCTATAGTTCTCTCTGATCAGTATCAGTTAGATGTTCTATAGTTCTCTCTGATCAGTTTCAGTTAGATGTTCTATAGTTCTCTCTGATCAGATTCAGTTAGATGTTCTATAGTTCTCTCTGATCAGTTTCAGTTAGATGTTCTATAGTTCTCTCTGATCAGATTCAGTTAGATGTTCTATAGTTCTCTCTGATCAGGTTCAGTTAGATGTTCTATAGTTCTCTCTGATCAGTTTCAGTTAGATGTTCTATAGTTCTCTCTGATCAGTTTCAGTTAGATGTTCTATAGTTCTCTCTGATCAGTTTCAGTTAGATGTTCTATAGTTCTCTCTGATCAGATTCAGTTAGATGTTCTATAGTTCTCTCTGATCAGATTCAGTTAGATGTTCTATAGTTCTCTCTGATCAGATTCAGTTAGATGTTCTATAGTTCTCTCTGATCAGTTTCAGTTAGATGTTCTATAGTTCTCTCTGATCAATTTCAGTTAGATGTTCTATAG
>NW_026602115.1:0-15000 GCF_029448725.1 Salvelinus fontinalis | reverse complement strand
GAGGATAGAATTCAGCCACTGACAACAACCTTGACAAACCCAGCCTCTCCATTATTTATGACTGGGCGTTCAAGAGATGTTTCATTCAATTAAAGTTCCTCGAATTTCCGAAAGGCTCGAAAATCTAAAATATACTACACCCTCCTGGCACCCCTGCCTGGCAGTCTAGTGGTACGGCCCGGACCTGTGTTTTTGGAGACAACTATCATTACAGGGCAACTTCCAACTAGCAGGGCCACATTTAGGTTGGCGTCTGGGATATCTCTACCATCAGAAGACTGTATCATCAGCCAGACAGCACAGACTACAACAGGGCCTGCTGGCTGCCAGTGAGTTGTGCTTGGGATTTTTTTTTGTTCATTGGAAAATGCATTCAAGCAAAAGATTGAGAGAGTTATGGCAACAAGGCCCACTCAGTGCTCTCTGTGTGTAGCCTCGGTACGGTGTGGGTCACTATGGATCTATGTAACGATGACTAGAGCGCATTCAACCTCATATCTGCTGAACCTTCCTTCTTTCCTCAGAAGTGGATTTCTAACAAAAAGAACTCTGCTAGACTCTTCACTTCAGCCAATCAGTGGAGAGAAAACATAAGACATGGTGTGAGCAAGCGAGGGCAGGAACAGCGGTGCCGTTGAGAGTGGTGGGCAGGAGGAAGGCTATTAGTCCTACGGTATCAGTAGTCTTTACAAAACGAGGACAGAAAGCAGACCGCTTCTTCTGTGTTCTCTACTTTAACATCAAAGGGTACTGAGGAGAGGGCAGAGCAAACAGAGAGGCTCAACTCCTCTGTGTCGCCTGAGGAACACACACTCCATCTACAACAGATTACATAGAATGACTAGAACCATAAGTCTCTAGTTGTATGAATGGGGCAGGACCAATATGTCATACTGTGTTACAGCCAATCATGTCACTGAACAAACTGAGACATTACAGACTGTATATTGATTTCAAAGTTATATAGAATAACAGCTGTAGCTGATGCCTTGTTATCATGTCTTTAGTGGCTAGAGAGAGAGAGAGAGACAGAGAGACAGAGAGAGAGAGAGGAGGAGAGAGAGAGAGAGAGAGAGAGAGAGAGAGAGAGAGAGAGAGAGAGAGAGACAGAGAGAGAGACACAGAGAGAGAGAGAGAGAGAGAGAGAGAGAGAGAGGGAGAGACAGAGAGAGAGACAGAGAGAGAGAGAGAGAGAGACAGAGAGAACGAGAGAGAGAGAGAGAGAGAGAGAGAGACAGAGAGACAGAGAGAGAGACAGAGAGAGAGAGAGAGAGACAGAGAGAGAGACAGAGAGAGACAGAGAGAGAGAGAGACAGAGAGAGAGAGAGACAGAGAGAGAGAGAGAGAGAGAGAGAGAGAGAGAGAGAGAGACAGAGAGAGAGAGAGAGAGAGAGACAGAGAGAGAGAGAGAGAGAGAGAGAGAGAGAGAGAGAGAGAGAGAGAGAGAGACAGAGAGAGACAGAGAGAGAGATGTAGTAGTGGAGGTGGGCTGAGGGCCAGGGGGGTTGGGCAGGGGGACAGGCTGAGACTCCCACCCTACACATTCCTGGACAAGCCCTCTTCCCTAACACTTCCTACTCTGGTCAGTTAAGGGGAGGGGGCGGACGTCTCACAGTCTCTCTCTCACATGGTTTTCAGTTAGACTCAAAATGAAAGTAAGGTCCAGGAACAACCTCAGGGGTGTCAAACTCATGTTGCCCCGGGGGCAGCATTTGGCCTTCAACAAGGTCTGGAGGGACGCACTGAAAATGGGTATTATTTCCTCGCCACCAAAAATAGTCCTCTATTGATCGTTTTGGGGAATTTCCGATGTTCCTGACTGTTTATCTTTCCTTTGGGTGATTATTAGTGAGCTGGACACAGACAAGATACTGTATGAATGTCGGTGCAGGATCATTTCTACACACTAGAATTTGGTTTAGTCATTTGAATTTTTTTACTCAAACCCCCCGCGGGCCAGATTGGACCCCCTTGAGGGCCGGATTGGACCCCCTTGAGGGCCGGATTGGACCCCCTTCAGGGCCGGATTGGACCCGCGGGCTGTATGTTTGAAAGCCCTGCTCTAAAGTACTTGTTTATTTCTGGAAGGATTGGATAGACTAAAACGACAACCTTGGGGCTGAAAAAGTCAGACTTAACAAAAAGGTTAGAATAAATAACAAAATGATAAATATTGCTGCTGCAGAGGACTCCACTTTCTCCTGCTCCACATTCCTTGAAGAAGGGACTAGAACGACTTTACAGGATAGTCCTTGAGGCTCACTAATGGATGTGGTTTCAGATGAATCACTTGGACACCTTCATTGAAAGCTCTGGGTGTCACAGTGAGTTACAGTCAGAGCTGAATGGAGTTGTCGTGAGGAGAGGAAGTTTAACTACTACACCTATCCATCTGGCCCAGAGGTTTAACTACTACACCTATCCATCTGGCCCAGAGGTTTAACTACTACACCTATCCATCTGGCCCAGAGGTTTAACTACTACTACACCTATCCATCTGGCCCAGAGGTTTAACTACTACACACACCTATCCATCTGGCCCAGAGGTTTAACTACTACACCTATCCATCTGGCCCAGAGGTTTAACTACTACACCTATCCATCTGGCCCAGAGGTTTAACTACTACACACACCTATCCATCTGGCCCAGAGGTTTAACTACTACACCTATCCATCTGGCCCAGAGGTTTAACTACTACACCTATCCATCTGGCCCAGAGGTTTAACTACTACACCTATCCATCTGGCCCAGAGGTTTAACTACTACACACACCTATCCATCTGGCCCAGAGGTTTAACTACTACACACACCTATCCATCTGGCCCAGAGGTTTAACTACTACACCTATCCATCTGGCCCAGAGGTTTAACTACTACACCTATCCATCTGGCCCAGAGCTTTAACTACTACATCCTATCCATCTGGCCCAGAGGTTTAACTACTACACCTATCCATCTGGCCCAGAGGTTTAACTACTACACACACCTATCCATCTGGCCCAGAGGTTTAACTACTACACAGACCTATCCATCTGGCCCAGAGGTTTAACTACTACACCTATCCATCTGGCCCAGAGGTTTAACTACTACACCTATCCATCTAGCCCAGAGGTTTAACTACTACACCTATCCATCTGGCCCAGAGGTTTAACTACTACACCTATCCATCTGGCCCAGAGGTTTAACTACTACACCTATCCATCTGGCCCAGAGGTTTAACTACTACACCTATCCATCTGGCCCAGAGGTTTAACTACTACACACACCTATCCATCTGGCCCAGAGGTTTAACTACTACACCTATCCATCTGGCCCAGAGGTTTAACTACTACACCTATCCATCTGGCCCAGAGGTTTAACTACTACACACACCTATCCATCTGGCCCAGAGGTTTAACTACTACACCTATCCATCTGGCCCAGAGGTTTAACTACTACACCTATCCATCTGGCCCAGAGGTTTAACTACTACACCTATCCATCTGGCCCAGAGGTTTAACTACTACACCTATCCATCTGGCCCAGAGGTTTAACTACTACACCTATCCATCTGGCCCAGAGGTTTAACTACTACTACACCTATCCATCTGGCCCAGAGGTTTAACTACTACACCTATCCATCTGGCCCAGAGGTTTAACTACTACACACACCTATCCATCTGGCCCAGAGGTTTAACTACTACACACACCTATCCATCTGGCCCAGAGGTTTAACTACTACTACACCTATCCATCTGGCCCAGAGGTTTAACTACTACACCTATCCATCTGGCCCAGAGGTTTAACTACTACACCTATCCATCTGACCTAGAGGTTTAACTACTACACACACACCTATCCATCTGGCCCAGAGGTTTAACTACTACACACACCTATCCATCTGGCCTAGAGGTTTAACTACCACACCTATCCATCTGGCCCAGAGGTTTAACTACTACACACACCTATCCATCTGGCCCAGAGGTTTAACTACTACTACACCTATCCATCTGGCCCAGAGGTTTAACTACTACACCTATCCATCTGGCCCAGAGGTTTAACTACTACACACACCTATCCATCTGGCCCAGAGGTTTAACTACTACACACACCTATCCATCTGGCCCAGAGGTTTAACTACTACTACACCTATCCATCTGGCCCAGAGGTTTAACTACTACACCTATCCATCTGGCCCAGAGGTTTAACTACTACACCTATCCATCTGACCTAGAGGTTTAACTACTACACACACACCTATCCATCTGGCCCAGAGGTTTAACTACTACACACACCTATCCATCTGGCCTAGAGGTTTAACTACCACACCTATCCATCTGGCCCAGAGGTTTAACTACTACTACACCTATCCATCTGGCCCAGAGGTTTAACTACTACACCTATCCATCTGGCCCAGAGGTTTAACTACTACACACACCTATCCATCTGGCCTAGAGGTTTAACTACTACACACACACCTATCCATCTGGCCCAGAGCTTTAACTACTACACACACCTATCCATCTGGCCTAGAGGTTTAACTACCACACCTATCCCTCTGGCCCAGGCAGGAGGAAAATGGCTCCTGTCAGTGTGATGTCTCAAGTAGCCTCTTTCCATCCCATCATGCAGCGCAGGAACACACACACATACAAACACTGATGAAAACAATCACACGCATAAGCAGACACACACAAACACACACACACCGCCCCGTATGTCTCTAGGGCGCAAACACACACAGTCAACTCAATAACAACACGGCGAGCTAGTATTTCCTTAAACAAGGCAAACAGAACTTCTCTCAAACAAACCGAACTTAACCAACCGTTCCTGCAAAACGCACACGCGACATTTTCCAACATTTCATAAAGTCATTGCCTGTCAACATCTGCAAATAATCTTTAGGTTCAACAGCATGGCAGGCTTCCATTAGGCAAATTGCGAGTTGGCAAAAATTCTGACGGAACGATGGAAAGCCACAGCCAGTCCTGTAATTTAAACCTTATTTTAAAATGCGACAGCCTGACTACATGGAGGGAGGAGAGCGGGAGAGAGAAGGAGAGAGAGTGAGAGAGGGAGAGAGAAGGAGAGAGGGAGAGAGAGAGAGGGGAGGGAGAGAGAGGAGAGAGAGAGTAAAAAATGTAGTAACATACAGAGAAATGGAGAAAGAGAGAGGAAGAGAGACTGAGTAAAGGTAGTAACATACAGAGAAATGGAGAGAGACAGAGAGAGAGAGAGAGAGAGAGAGAGAGAGAGAGAGAGAGAGAGAGAGAGAGAGAGAGAGAGAGAGAGAGAGAGAGAGAGAGAGAGAGAGAGAGAGAGAGAGAGAGAGAGAGAGAGAAAGAGAGAGAGAGAGAGAGAGAGCGAGAGAGACTGAGTAAAGGTAGTAACCATACAGAGAAATGGGAGAGGGAGACAGAGAGAGAGAGATAGAAAGAGAGAGACAGGGAGAGACAGAGAGAGAGATAGTGAGAGAGACAGGGAGAGACAGAGAGAGAGAGGCTGAGTAAAGGTAGTAACATACAGAGAACTGGAGAAAACATGCTAATAGAGAACTAAATGCAACATGACACACTAAACCAGGATCTCCACTTCCTGTCTGTTGACCTCAAAACTCTCAGTAATTGTCTTGTAGCTTCCAGACTTCCTACACTACACTGGAGAGGTCTGTGTCCTACAGGCATGTAGCTTCCAGACTTCCTACACTACACTGGAGAGGTCTGTGTCCTACAGGCATGTAGCTTCCAGACTTCCTACACTACACTGGAGAGGAGGGGTCTGTGTCCTACAGGCATGTAGCTTCCAGACTTCCTACACTACACTGGAGAGGAGGGGTCTGTGTCCTACAGGCATGTAGCTTCCAGACTTCCTACACTACACTGGAGGGGTCTGTGTCCTACAGACATGTAGCTTCCAGACTTCCTACACTACACTGGAGAGGAGGGGTCTGTGTCCTACAGGCATGTAGCTTCCAGACTTCCTACACTACACTGGAGAGGAGGGGTCTGTGTCCTACAGACATGTAGCTTCCAGACTTCCTACACTACACTGGAGAGGAGGGGTCTGTGTCCTACAGGCATGTAGCTTCCAGACTTCCTACACTACACTGGAGAGGAGGGGTCTGTGTCCTACAGGCATGTAGCTTCCAGACTTCCTAAACTACACTGGAGAGGAGGGGTCTGTGTGTTACAGGCATGTAGCTTCCAGACTTCCTACACTACACTGGAGAGGAGGGGTCTGTGTCCTACAGGCATGTAGCTTCCAGACTTCCTACACTACACTGGAGAGGAGGGGTCTGTGTGTTACAGGCATGTAGCTTCCAGACTTCCTACACTACACTGGAGAGGAGGGGTCTGTGTCCTACAGGCATGTAGCTTCCAGACTTCCTACACTACACTGGAGAGGAGGGGTCTGTGTGTTACAGACATGTAGCTTCCAGACTTCCTACACTACACTGGAGAGGAGGGGTCTGTGTCCTACAGGCATGTAGCTTCCAGACTTCCTACACTACACTGGAGAGGAGGGGTCTGTGTCCTACAGGCATGTAGCTTCCAGACTTCCTACACTACACTGGAGAGGAGGGGTCTGTGTCCTACAGACATGTAGCTTCCAGACTTCCTACAATACACTGGAGAGGAGGGGTCTGTGTCCTACAGACATGTAGCTTCCAGACTTCCTACACTACACTGGAGAGGAGGGGTCTGTGTCCTACAGGCATGTAGCTTCCAGACTTCCTACACTACACTGGAGAGGAGGGGTCTGTGTGTTACAGGCATGTAGCTTCCAGACTTCCTAAATTACACTGGAGAGGAGGGGTCTGTGTCCTACAGGCATGTAGCTTCCAGACTTCCTACACTACACTGGAGAGGAGGGGTCTGTGTGTTACAGGCATGTAGCTTCCAGACTTCCTAAACTACACTGGAGAGGAGGGGTCTGTGTGTTACAGGCATGTAGCTTCCAGACTTCCTAAACTACACTGGAGAGGAGTGGTCTGTGTCCTACAGGCATGTAGCTTCCAGACTTCCTACACTACACTGGAGAGGAGGGGTCTGTGTCCTACAGGCATGTAGCTTCCAGACTTCCTACACTACACTGGAGAGGAGGGGTCTGTGTCCTACAGGCATGTAGCTTCCAGACTTCCTACACTACACTGGAGAGGAGGGGTCTGTGTCCTACAGGCATGTAGCTTCCAGACTTCCTACACTACACTGGAGAGGAGGGGTCTGTGTCCTACAGGCATGTAGCTTCCAGACTTCCTACACTACACTGGAGAGGAGGGGTCTGTGTGTTACAGGCATGTAGCTTCCAGACTTCCTACACTACACTGGAGAGGAGGGGTCTGTGTCCTACAGGCATGTAGCTTCCAGACTTCCTACACTACACTGGAGAGGAGGGGTCTGTGTGTTACAGGCATGTAGCTTCCAGACTTCCTACACCACACTGGAGAGGAGGGGTCTGTGTCCTACAGGCATGTAGCTTCCAGACTTCCTACACTACACTGGAGAGGAGGGGTCTGTGTCCTACAGGCATTATGCCAGCAGCATACCACCCTGCATACCACTGCAGGCTTGCTTCTGAAGCTAAGCAGGGTTGGTCCTGGTCAGTCCCTGGATGGGAGACCAGATGCTGCTGGAAGTGGTGTTGGAGGGCCAGTAGGAGGCACTCTTTCCTCTGGTCTAAAAAATATCCCAATGCCCCAGGGCAGTGATTGGGGACACTGTCCTGTATAGGGTGCCGTCTTTCGGATGGGACGTTAAACGGGTGTCCTGACTCTCTGAGGTCATTAAAGATCCCATGGCACTTATCGTAAGAGTAGGGGTGTTAACCCCGGTGTCCTGGCTAAATTCCCAATCTGGCCCTCAAACCATCATGGTCACCTAATAATCCCCAGTTTACAATTGGCTCATTCATCCCCCTCCTCTCCCCTGTGACTATTCCCCAGGTCGTTGCTGCAAATGAGAACGTGTTCTCAGTCAACTTACCTGGTAAAATAACGGTAAAATAAAATAAATAAATAAAATGTAGCTTCCAGACTTCCTACACTACACTGGAGAGGAGGGGTCTGTGTCCTACAGGCATGTAGCTTCCAGACTTCCTACACTACACTGGAGAGGAGGGGTCTGTGTGTTACAGGCATGTAGCTTCCAGACTTCCTACACTACACTGGAGAGGAGGGGTCTGTGTGTTACAGGCATGTAGCTTCCAGACTTCCTACACTACACTGGAGAGGAGGGGTCTGTGTCCTACAGGCATGTAGCTTCCAGACTTCCTACAATACACTGGAGAGGAGGAGTCTGTGTGTTACAGGCATGTAGCTTCCAGACTTCCTACAATACACTGGAGAGGAGGGGTCTGTGTCCTACAGGCATGTAGCTTCCAGACTTCCTAAACTACACTGGAGAGGAGGGGTCTGTGTGTTACAGGCATGTAGCTTCCAGACTTCCTACACTACACTGGAGAGGAGGGGTCTGTGTCCTACAGGCATGTAGCTTCCAGACTTCCTACACTACACTGGAGAGGAGGGGTCTGTGTCCTACAGGCATGTAGCTTCCAGACTTCCTACACTACACTGGAGAGGAGGGGTCTGTGTGTTACAGGCATGTAGCTTCCAGACTTCCTACACCACACTGGAGAGGAGGGGTCTGTGTCCTACAGGCATGTAGCTTCCAGACTTCCTACACTACACTGGAGAGGAGGGGTCTGTGTGTTACAGGCATGTAGCTTCCAGACTTCCTACACTACACTGGAGAGGAGGGGTCTGTGTCCTACAGGCATGTAGCTTCCAGACTTCCTACACTACACTGGAGAGGAGGGGTCTGTGTGTTACAGGCATGTAGCTTCCAGACTTCCTACACCACACTGGAGAGGAGGGGTCTGTGTCCTACAGGCATGTAGCTTCCAGACTTCCTACACTACACTGGAGAGGAGGGGTCTGTGTCCTACAGGCATTATGCCAGCAGCATACCACCCTGCATACCACTGCAGGCTTGCTTCTGAAGCTAAGCAGGGTTGGTCCTGGTCAGTCCCTGGATGGGAGACCAGATGCTGCTGGAAGTGGTGTTGGAGGGCCAGTAGGAGGCACTCTTTCCTCTGGTCTAAAAAATATCCCAATGCCCCAGGGCAGTGATTGGGGACACTGTCCTGTATAGGGTGCCGTCTTTCGGATGGGACGTTAAACGGGTGTCCTGACTCTCTGAGGTCATTAAAGATCCCATGGCACTTATCGTAAGAGTAGGGGTGTTAACCCCGGTGTCCTGGCTAAATTCCCAATCTGGCCCTCAAACCATCATGGTCACCTAATAATCCCCAGTTTACAATTGGCTCATTCATCCCCCTCCTCTCCCCTGTAACTATTCCCCAGGTCGTTGCTGCAAATGAGAACGTGTTCTCAGTCAACTTACCTGGTAAAATAACGGTAAAATAAAATAAATAAATAAAATGTAGCTTCCAGACTTCCTACACTACACTGGAGAGGAGGGGTCTGTGTCCTACAGGCATGTAGCTTCCAGACTTCCTACACTACACTGGAGAGGAGGGGTCTGTGTGTTACAGGCATGTAGCTTCCAGACTTCCTACACTACACTGGAGAGGAGGGGTCTGTGTCCTACAGGCATGTAGCTTCCAGACTTCCTACACTACACTGGAGAGGAGGGGTCTGTGTCCTACAGGCATGTAGCTTCCAGATGTTCTACACTACACTGGAGAGGAGGGGTCTGTGTGTTACAGACATGTAGCTTCCAGACTTCCTACACTACACTGGAGAGGAGGGGTCTGTGTCCTACAGGCATGTAGCTTCCAGACTTCCTACACTACACTGGAGAGGAGGGGTCTGTGTCCTACAGACATGTAGCTTCCAGACTTCCTACACTACACTGGAGAGGGGTCTGTGTTCTCCAGGCATGTAGCTTCCAGACTTCCTACACTACACTGGAGAGGAGGGGTCTGTGTCCTACAGGCATGTAGCTTCCAGACTTCCTACACTACACTGGAGAGGAGGGGTCTGTGTGTTACAGGCATGTAGCTTCCAGACTTCCTACACTACACTGGAGAGGAGGGGTCTGTGTCCTACAGGCATGTAGCTTCCAGACTTCCTACACTACACTGGAGAGGAGAGGTCTGTGTGTTACAGGCATGTAGCTTCCAGACTTCCTACACTACACTGGAGAGGAGGGGTCTGTGTCCTACAGGCATGTAGCTTCCAGACTTCCTACACTACACTGGAGAGGAGGGGTCTGTGTGTTACAGACATGTAGCTTCCAGACTTCCTACACTACACTGGAGAGGAGGGGTCTGTGTCCTACAGACATGTAGCTTCCAGACTTCCTACACTACACTGGAGAGGAGGGGTCTGTGTCCTACAGACATGTAGCTTCCAGACTTCCTACACTACACTGGAGAGGAGGGGTCTGTGTCCTACAGACATGTAGCTTCCAGACTTCCTACACTACACTGGAGAGGAGGGGTCTGTGTCCTACAGGCATGTAGCTTCCAGACTTCCTACACTACACTGGAGAGGAGGGGTCTGTGTGTTACAGGCATGTAGCTTCCAGACTTCCTACACTACACTGGAGAGGAGGGGTCTGTGTCTTACAGGCATGTAGCTTCCAGACTTCCTACACTACACTGGAGAGGAGGGGTCTGTGTCCTACAGGCATGTAGCTTCCAGACTTCCTACACTACACTGGAGAGGAGGGGTCTGTGTGTTACAGGCATGTAGCTTCCAGACTTCCTACACTACACTGGAGAGGAGGGGTCTGTGTCCTACAGGCATGTAGCTTCCAGACTTCCTACACTACACTGGAGAGGAGGGGTCTGTGTCCTACAGGCATGTAGCTTCCAGACTTCCTACACTACACTGGAGAGGAGGGGTCTGTGTGTTACAGGCATGTAGCTTCCAGACTTCCTACACTACACTGGAGAGGAGGGGTCTGTGTCCTACAGGCATGTAGCTTCCAGACTTCCTACACTACACTGGAGAGGAGGGGTCTGTGTGTTACAGGCATGTAGCTTCCAGACTTCCTACACTACACTGGAGAGGAGGGGTCTGTGTCCTACAGGCATGTAGCTTCCAGACTTCCTACACTACACTGGAGAGGAGGGGTCTGTGTCCTACAGGCATGTAGCTTCCAGACTTCCTACACTACACTGGAGAGGAGGGGTCTGTGTGTTACAGGCATGTAGCTTCCAGACTTCCTACACTACACTGGAGAGGAGGGGTCTGTGTGTTACAGGCGAGTTTACAAGATCACCATTGCCGGTTTTTAATCAAGTTTTTCACAGTTTTTCCGTTGCTTTGTGAAATCCACCAACGTGCTTCTTTGACAAAGAAAATCTTTGAAATGTACATTAACCAGCAAATGCCAAACGGTCGCTTGGAAACACTGAGAATCACTACCAATTTGAAACACTGTCTGACAGGTTGTTCATAGAATGACATGACATCATAAAGGTGGACACATCTATATGCTGTGACCAATCTAAAATGGCTTCCTTTCCTCACCATCTTCAGGGCGGCAGGTAGCCTAGTGGTTAGGCCAGTTACCGGAAGGTTGTTGGATTGAATCCCCGGGCTGACAAGGTAATGATCAGTTGTTCTGCCCCTGAACAAGGCAGTTATAACCCACTGTTCCCCAGTAGGCCATCATTGTAAATAAGAATTTGTTTCTTAACTGACTTGCCTAGTTAAATAAAGGTAACATTTCTTGGACCACTGCTAGGTAAAAGGACTGGATAGGTTTCAGCCTTACCGCTTTCACCTGTCAAATCATTTTAAATCAGTGGTTGAATAGTGAAAGGCATCTGCTTCCAGTTGTAAAGACCCCCTGTAGTGGCGCTAGTCTAAAGGTAGTGGAAAGCAGCAGTGAGCCAGAACTCTGCTGCTAGCTCTGGACCTATGTGCTCCCAGTGAAAAAGAGCCGCCATGGAAAATATTTGAGGAAATGGCAAGTGGTTAATGGGCCAGCTCTTAATGTTGAATTCCATACTCTAGTGTGTCTCAGTCATGCATATGAGGAAGTGTTGTACGCATGCCAGGGACCCCGCTATCGCTTCAGGTCAAAGGGACCCCGCTATCGCTTCAGGTCAAAGGGACCACGCTATCGCTTCAGGTCAAAGGGACCCCGCTATCGCTTCAGGTCAAAGGGACCATGCTATCGCTTCAGGTCAAAGGGACCCCGCTATCGCTTCAGGTCAAAGGGACCCCGCTATCACTTCAGGTCAAAGGGACCACGCTATTACTTCAGGTCAAAGGGACCATGCTATCGTTTCAGGTCAAAGGGACATGCTATTGTTTCAGGTCAAAGGGCCAACGCTATCACTTCAGGTCAAAGGGACCCCGCTATCGTTTCAGGTCAAAGGGACCCCGCTATCACTTCAGGTCAAAGGGACCCCACTATCGCTTCAGGTCAAAGGGACCATGCTATCGTTTCAGGTCAAAGGGACCATGCTATCGCTTCAGGTCAAAGGGACATGCTATCGCTTCAGGTCAAAGGGACATGCTATTGTTTCAGGTCAAAGGGACATGCTATTGTTTCAGGTCAAAGGGCCAACGCTATCGTTTCAGGTCAAAGGGACATGCTATCGCTTCAGGTCAAAGGGACATGCTATTGTTTCAGGTCAAAGGGACCATGCTATTGTTTCAGGTCAAAGGGACCCCGCTATCGCTTCAGGTCAAAGGGACATGCTATCGTTCCAGGTCAAAGGGACCCCGCTATCGCGTCAGGTCAAAGGGACCATGCTATCACTTCAGGTCAAAGGGACCATGCTATCGCTTCAGGTCAAAGGGACCATGCTATCGCTTCAGGTCAAAGGGACCCCGCTATCGCTTCAGGTCAAAGGGACCATGCTATCCCTTCAGGTCAAAGGGACCCCGCTATCGCTTCAGGTCAAAGGGACCATGCTATCGCTTCAGGTCAAAGGGACCACACTATCGTTTCAGGTCAAAGGGACCACGCTATCGCTTCAGGTCAAAGGGACCATGCTATCGCTTCAGGTCAAAGGGACCCCGCTGTCGCTTCAGGTCAAAGGGACCCCGCTATTGCTTCAGGTCAAAGGGACCACGCTATCACTTCAGGTCAAAGGGACCCCGCTATCGCTTCAGGTCAAAGGGACCATGCTATCGCTTCAGGTCAAAGGGACCCCGCTATCGCTTCAGGTCAAAGGGACCATGCTATCGCTTCAGGTCAAAGGGACCACGCTATCGCTTCAGGTCAAAGGGACCCCGCTATCGCTTCAGGTCAAAGGGACCATGCTATCGTTTCAGGTCAAAGGGACCCCGCTATCACTTCAGGTCAAAGGGACCCCACTATCGCTTCAGGTCAAAGGGACCATGCTATCGTTTCAGGTCAAAGGGACCATGCTATCGGTTCAGGTCAAAGGGACCCCGCTATCGCTTCAGGTCAAAGGGACCCCGCTATCACTTCAGGTCAAAGGGACCCCACTATCGCTTCAGGTCAAAGGGACCATGCTATCGCTTCAGGTCAAAGGGACCCCGCTATCGCTTCAGGTCAAAGGGACCATGCTATCGCTTCAGGTCAAAGGGACCCCGCTATCGCTTCAGGTCAAAGGGACCCCGCTATCACTTCAGGTCAAAGGGACCACGCTATTACTTCAGGTCAAAGGGACCATGCTATCGTTTCAGGTCAAAGGGACATGCTATTGTTTCAGGTCAAAGGGCCAATGCTATCACTTCAGGTCAAAGGGACCCCGCTATCGTTTCAGGTCAAAGGGACCCCGCTATCACTTCAGGTCAAAGGGACCCCACTATCGCTTCAGGTCAAAGGGACCATGCTATCGTTTCAGGTCAAAGGGACATGCTATCGCTTCAGGTCAAAGGGACATGCTATTGTTTCAGGTCAAAGGGACATGCTATTGTTTCAGGTCAAAGGGACCCCGCTATCGCTTCAGGTCAAAGGGACCATGCTATCCCTTCAGGTCAAAGGGACCCCGCTATCGCTTCAGGTCAAAGGGACCATGCTATCGCTTCAGGTCAAAGGGACCACACTATCGTTTCAGGTCAAAGGGACCACGCTATCGCTTCAGGTCAAAGGGACCATGCTATCGCTTCAGGTCAAAGGGACCCCGCTGTCGCTTCAGGTCAAAGGGACCCCGCTATTGCTTCAGGTCAAAGGGACCACGCTATCACTTCAGGTCAAAGGGACCCCGCTATCGCTTCAGGTCAAAGGGACCATGCTATCGCTTCAGGTCAAAGGGACCCCGCTATCGCTTCAGGTCAAAGGGACCATGCTATCGCTTCAGGTCAAAGGGACCACGCTATCGCTTCAGGTCAAAGGGACCCCGCTATCGCTTCAGGTCAAAGGGACCATGCTATCGTTTCAGGTCAAAGGGACCCCGCTATCACTTCAGGTCAAAGGGACCCCACTATCGCTTCAGGTCAAAGGGACCATGCTATCGTTTCAGGTCAAAGGGACCATGCTATCGGTTCAGGTCAAAGGGACCCCGCTATCGCTTCAGGTCAAAGGGACCCCGCTATCACTTCAGGTCAAAGGGACCCCACTATCGCTTCAGGTCAAAGGGACCATGCTATCGCTTCAGGTCAAAGGGACCCCGCTATCGCTTCAGGTCAAAGGGACCATGCTATCGCTTCAGGTCAAAGGGACCCCGCTATCGCTTCAGGTCAAAGGGACCCCGCTATCACTTCAGGTCAAAGGGACCACGCTATTACTTCAGGTCAAAGGGACCATGCTATCGTTTCAGGTCAAAGGGACATGCTATTGTTTCAGGTCAAAGGGCCAACGCTATCACTTCAGGTCAAAGGGACCCCGCTATCGTTTCAGGTCAAAGGGACCCCGCTATCACTTCAGGTCAAAGGGACCCCACTATCGCTTCAGGTCAAAGGGACCATGCTATCGTTTCAGGTCAAAGGGACCATGCTACCGCTTCAGGTCAAAGGGACATGCTATCGCTTCAGGTCAAAGGGACATGCTATTGTTTCAGGTCAAAGGGACATGCTATTGTTTCAGGTCAAAGGGACCATGCTATCGCTTCAGGTCAAAGGGA
>NW_026602114.1:20000-24785 GCF_029448725.1 Salvelinus fontinalis | reverse complement strand
GGTAGTATGTGTGTAGGATACCTACTGTTTGTGTGGTAGTATGTGGGTAGGATACCTACTGTTGGTGTGGTAGTATGTGTAGGATACCTACTGTTGGTGTGGTAGTATGTGTGTAGGATACCTACTGTTGGTGTGGTAGTATGTGGGTAGGATACCTACTGTTGGTGTGGTAGTATGTGTAGGATACCTACTGTTGGTGTGGTAGTATGTGTAGGATACCTACTGTTGGTGTGGTAGTGTGTGTAGGATACCTACTGTTGGTGTGGTAGTATGTGTAGGATACCTACTGTTGGTGTGGTAGTATGTGTAGGATACCTACTGTTGGTGTGGTAGTATGTGTAGGATACCTACTGTTGGTGTGGTAGTATGTGTAGGATACCTACTGTTGGTGTGGTAGTATGTGTGTAGGATACCTACTGTTGGTGTGGTAGTATGTGTGTAGGATACCTACTGTTGGTGTGGTAGTATGTGTGTAGGATACCTACTGTTGGTGTGGTAGTATGTGTGTAGGATACCTACTGTTTGTGTGGTAGTATGTGTGTAGGATACCTACTGTTGGTGTGGTAGTATGCGTAGGATACCTACTGTTGGTGCGGTAGTATGTGTAGGATACCTACTGTTGGTGTGGTAGTATGTGTGTAGGATACCTACTGTTTGTGTGGTAGTATGTGTGTAGGATACCTACTGTTGGTGCGGTAGTATGTGTGTAGGATACCTACTGTTGGTGCGGTAGTATGTGTGTAGGATACCTACTGTTGGTGTGGTAGTATGTGTGTAGGATACCTACTGTTGGTGTGGTAGTATGTGTGTAGGATACCTACTGTTTGTGTGGTAGTATGTGTGTAGGATACCTACTGTTGGTGTGGTAGTATGCGTAGGATACCTACTGTTGGTGCGGTAGTATGTGTAGGATACCTACTGTTGGTGTGGTAGTATGTGTGTAGGATACCTACTGTTGGTGCGGTAGTATGTGTAGGATACCTACTGTTGGTGTGGTAGTATGTGTGTAGGATACCTACTGTTTGTGTGGTAGTATGTGTGTAGGATACCTACTGTTTGTGTGGTAGTATGTGTGTAGGATACCTACTGTTTGTGTGGTAGTATGTGTGTAGGATACCTACTGTTTGTGTGGTAGTATGTGTGTAGGATACCTACTGTTTGTGTGGTAGTATGTGTGTAGGATACCTACTGTTGGTGCGGTAGTATGTGTAGGATACCTACTGTTGGTGTGGTAGTATGTGTGTAGGATACCTACTGTTGGTGCGGTAGTATGTGTAGGATACCTACTGTTGGTGTGGTAGTATGTGTGTAGGATACCTACTGTTTGTGTGGTAGTATGTGTGTAGGATACCTACTGTTGGTGCGGTAGTATGTGTGTAGGATACCTACTGTTGGTGTGGTAGTATGTGTGTAGGATACCTACTGTTGGTGTGGTAGTATGTGTGTAGGATACCTACTGTTTGTGTGGTAGTATGTGTGTAGGATACCTACTGTTGGTGTGGTAGTATGCGTAGGATACCTACTGTTGGTGCGGTAGTATGTGTAGGATACCTACTGTTGGTGTGGTAGTATGTGTGTAGGATACCTACTGTTGGTGCGGTAGTATGTGTAGGATACCTACTGTTGGTGTGGTAGTATGTGTGTAGGATACCTACTGTTTGTGTGGTAGTATGTGTGTAGGATACCTACTGTTTGTGTGGTAGTATGTGTGTAGGATACCTACTGTTGGTGCGGTAGTATGTGTAGGATACCTACTGTTGGTGTGGTAGTATGTGTGTAGGATACCTACTGTTTGTGTGGTAGTATGTGTGTAGGATACCTACTGTTGGTGCGGTAGTATGTGTAGGATACCTACTGTTGGTGTGGTAGTATGTGTGTAGGATACCTACTGTTGGTGTGGTAGTATGTGTAGGATACCTACTGTTTGTGTGGTAGTATGTGTGTAGGATACCTACTGTTGGTGTGGTAGTATGTGTGTAGGATACCTACTGTTTGTGTGGTAGTATGTGTGTAGGATACCTACTGTTGGTGCGGTAGTATGTGTGTAGGATACCTACTGTTGGTGTGGTAGTATGTGTGTAGGATACCTACTGTTGGTGTGGTAGTATGTGTGTAGGATACCTACTGTTGGTGTGGTAGTATGTGTGTAGGATATCTACTGTTGGTGTGGTAGTATGTGTGTAGGATACCTACTGTTGGTGTGGTAGTATGTGTGTAGGATATCTACTGTTGGTGTGGTAGTATGTGTGTAGGATACCTACTGTTGGTGTGGTAGTATGTGTGTAGGATACCTACTGTTGGTGTGGTAGTATGTGTAGGATACCTACTGTTGGTGTGGTAGTATGTGTAGGATACCTACTGTTGGTGTGGTAGTATGTGTGTAGGATACCTACTGTTGGTGTGGTAGTATGTGTAGGATACCTACTGTTGGTGTGGTAGTATGTGTAGGATACCTACTGTTGGTGTGGTAGTATGTGTGTAGGATACCTACTGTTGGTGTGGTAGTATGTGTGTAGGATACCGACTGTTTGTGTGGTAGTATGTGTAGGATACCTACTGTTGGTGTGGTAGTATGTGTGTAGGATACCTACTGTTGGTGTGGTAGTATGTGTGTAGGATACCTACTGTTGGTGTGGTAGTATGTGTAGGATACCTACTGTTGGTGTGGTAGTATGTGTGTAGGATACCTACTGTTGGTGTGGTAGTATGTGTAGGATACCTACTGTTGGTGTGGAAGTATGTGTAGGATACCTACTGTTGGTGTGGTAGTATGTGTGTAGGATACCTACTGTTGGTGTGGTAGTATGTGTAGGATACCTACTGTTGGTGTGGAAGTATGTGTGTAGGATACCTACTGTATGTGTGGTAGTATGTGTGTAGGATACCTACTGTTGGTGTGGTAGTATGCGTAGGATACCTACTGTTGGTGCGGTAGTATGTGTAGGATACCTACTGTTGGTGTGGTAGTATGTGTGTAGGATACCTACTGTTGGTGTGGTAGTATGTGTGTAGGATACCTACTGTTGGTGTGGTAGTATGCGTAGGATACCTACTGTTGGTGCGGTAGTATGTGTAGGATACCTACTGTTGGTGTGGTAGTATGTGTGTAGGATACCTACTGTTGGTGTGGTAGTATGTGTAGGATACCTACTGTATGTGTGGTAGTATGTGTAGGATACCTACTGTATGTGTGTAGGATACCTACTGTTGGTGTGGTAGTATGTGTGTAGGATACCTACTGTTTGTGTGGTAGTATGTGTGTAGGATACCTACTGTTGGTGCGGTAGTATGTGTAGGATACCTACTGTTGGTGTGGTAGTATGTGTGTAGGATACCTACTGTTGGTGTGGTAGTATGTGTAGGATACCTACTGTTGGTGTGGTAGTATGTGTGTAGGATACCTACTGTTGGTGTGGTAGTATGTGTGTAGGATACCTACTGTTGGTGTGGTAGTATGTGTGTAGGATACCTACTGTTTGTGTGGTAGTATGTGTGTAGGATACCTACTGTTGGTGTGGTAGTATGTGTGTAGGATACCTACTGTTGGTGTGGTAGTATGTGTGTAGGATACCTACTGTATGTGTGGTAGTATGTGTGTAGGATACCTACTGTTGGTGTGGTAGTATGTGTGTAGGATACCTACTGTTGGTGTGGTAGTATGTGTGTAGGATACCTACTGTTGGTGCGGTAGTATGTGTAGGATACCTACTGTTGGTGTGGTAGTATGTGTGTAGGATACCTACTGTTGGTGTGGTAGTATGTGTGTAGGATACCTACTGTTTGTGTGGTAGTATGTGTGTAGGATACCTACTGTTGGTGCGGTAGTATGTGTAGGATACCTACTGTTGGTGTGGTAGTATGTGTGTAGGATACCTACTGTATGTGTGGTAGTATGTGTGTAGGATACCTACTGTTGGTGCGGTAGTATGTGTAGGATACCTACTGTTGGTGTGGTAGTATGTGTGTAGGATACCTACTGTTGGTGTGGTAGTATGTGTGTAGGATACCTACTGTTTGTGTGGTAGTATGTGTGTAGGATACCTACTGTTGGTGTGGTAGTATGTGTGTAGGATACCTACTGTTGGTGTGGTAGTATGTGTGTAGGATACCTACTGTTGGTGTGGTAGTATGTGTGTAGGATACCTACTGTTGGTGTGGTAGTATGTGTGTAGGATACCTACTGTTGGTGTGGTAGTATGTGTGTAGGATACCTACTGTTGGTGTGGTAGTATGTGTGTAGGATACCTACTGTTGGTGTGGTAGTATGTGTGTAGGATACCTACTGTTGGTGTGGTAGTATGTTTGTAGGATACCTACTGTTTGTGTGGTAGTATGTGTGTAGGATACCTACTGTTGGTGTGGTAGTATGTGTGTAGGATACCTACTGTTGGTGTGGTAGTATGTGTGTAGGATACCTACTGTTTGTGTGGTAGTATGTGTAGGATACCTACTGTTGGTGTGGTAGTATGTGTGTAGGATACCTACTGTTTGTGTGGTAGTATGTGTGTAGGATACCTACTGTTGGTGTGGTAGTATGTGTAGGATTCCTACTGTTGGTGTGGTAGTATGTGTGTAGGATACCTACTGTTGGTGTGGTAGTATGTGTGTAGGATACCTACTGTTTGTGTGGTAGTATGTGTAGGATACCTACTGTTGGTGTGGTAGTATGTGTAGGATACCTACTGTTGGTGTGGTAGTATGTGTGTAGGATACCTACTGTTGGTGTGGTAGTATGTGTGTAGGATACCTACTGTTGGTGTGGTAGTATGTGTGTAGGATACCTAC
>NW_026602114.1:0-12500 GCF_029448725.1 Salvelinus fontinalis | reverse complement strand
GTTCTAGTGGCAGAGTCCTCTTGGACTCTACCTTTCTGGTGAATGGATGGCATAGGAGACAATTGGTGTGTAGTGGGTGTTTCGCAGTAATTGTGTGTGTGTACGTGTGTGTGTACGTACAGTACTCAGGAACAGTGGGGTCTTCGCGTAGTTGCTGTAGAGCTGGCAGAGCTTTGTGTCGTCATCGACAACGTTGGGGCGGCGCAGGAAATGACCCAGGTCAGAGACAGGCAGAGAGTTCACCAGCTAGAGAGAGAGAGAGAGATGAGGAAACACACACACCTTCATCATCATCATCATCATCATCTATGTCCTCTTAAAGCCTTGTCTCAAACACACACACACCTTCATCATCATCATCATCATCATCTATGTCCTCTTAAAGCCTTGTCTCAAACACCCACACCAGAGGAGGCTGCTGAGGGGAGGACGGCTCTCGATAACGTCTGGAACGAAGCAAATAGAATGGAATCAAACACATGGAAACCATGGAAACCATGTGTTTAATGTATTTGAGACCATTCTACTTATTCCGATCCAGCCATTATCATGAGCCCCTACCTCCCCAATTAAGGTGCCACCAACCTCCTGTGATACACACACACACACACACACACACACACACACACACACACACACACACACACACACACACACACACACACACACACACACACACACCTCACCTGTTCCATCTGGCTATTGGGTATGAGGGAGAGGAAGGTGGTCAGGTTGGGGAAGCCGAAACCCAGGAAGGAACTCTCCAGGTAACCGTAGAAACTGTGGTTGTAGTTTGCGCCATAGCAACGGAGTGGGGAGGAGCCTGGGAGGGGGACGGGGACAGGACTGTCAATGAAATATCCTTAACAGGAAATTCTGTTATGACAAACTGACAACAAATACGATCATTAGTTGTTTGAGTAATGAGGTTTTGTATCACGATATGAAAATATGAATAACCGAGTGTTGAGCTTTGGTGTCACAGCAAGACAAGTTTCATAGTATGCTCCAGTATTTATAGTTTCATAGTATGCTGTAGTATTTACAGTTTCATATTATGCTGTAGTATTTACAGTTTCATAGTATGCTGTAGTATTTATAGTTTCATATTATGCTGTAGTATTTACAGTTTCATAGTATGCTGTATTATTTACAGTTTCATAGTATGCTGTAGTATTTACAGTTTCATAGTATGCTCCAGTATTTACAGTTTCATAGTATGCTCCAGTATTTACAGTTTCATAGTATGCTGTAGTATTTACAGTTTCATAGTATGCTCCAATATTTATAGTTTCATAGTATGCTCCAGTATTTACAGTTTCATAGTATGCTGTAGTATTTACAGTTTCATAGTATGCTCCAGTATTTACAGTTTCATAGTATGCTCCAATATTTATAGTTTCATAGTATGCTGTAGTATTTACAGTTTCATAGTATGCTCCAGTATTTACAGTTTCATAGTATGCTCCAATATTTATAGTTTCATAGTATGCTGTAGTATTTACAGTTTCATAGTATGCTCCAGTATTTACAGTTTCATAGTATGCTCCAATATTTATAGTTTCATAGTATGCTCCAGTATTTACAGTTTCATAGTATGCTCCAGTATTTACAGCTTCATAGTATGCTGTAGTATTTACAGTTTCATAGTATGCTCCAGTATTTACAGTTTCATAGTATGCTCCAGTATTTACAGTTTCATAGTATGCTCCAATATTTATAGTTTCATAGTATGCTGTAGTATTTACAGGTTCATAGTATGCTGTAGTATTTATAGGTTCATAGTATGCTGTAGTATTTCTAGTTTCATAGTATGCTGTAGTATTTACAGGTTCATAGTATGCTGCAGTATTTATATTTCCAGTGGATGTGTTGTGGATATCAGTACCTTGGAGGGAGAGGGTGATTTGATCGTAGATGTTTCTCTGTGTGTTGTCCTGAAGTGTAGGGAGGGTGGCGTTCAGCACCTCCACCCTTGGAGAGACAAACATGTCAGACATGAAACATACCCGTCATCACAATACAAGATGGCTCCCTCTCCTCTTCTGCTGAGATGACCCCCACCTGACACTATCGTCTGACATAGCTCTTGTACATTTAACTCCTAATTCAGACAGTTGGAAACAGAGGGGGAGAGAGGCAGGGTGGGAGAACAGTAGGAAGGACAGACACAGTGGGGAGGACATGTGACTGTCTGGGAGCGTTACAGAAAGACCCCAGGTTCTGTATGTAGTGCACTACTTTACCCTAATATACATCCCTAATGGCTCCCTATTCCCTACATAGTGTACTACTTGTGACCATAGCTTATAAGGAATAGGTTGCCATTTGCGCCGCAAGCCTAAATCCCCAGTGAAGATCGGGCCGTCTCTTACAGCTGCTGTCCGATGTTGCAGTTCCTCTGTGCGACCACACTGAAGAGGGGGGCGACGTGGAGCGAGGACAGGTTGATCAGCAGAGGGCGGAGCCTGCTCTGAAGCCAGGTGAGTACTTCCTGGTCGCTAACAGAGCGGTCTGATAGGTTCCCGCGTTCAAACACCTGCTGGAGCATGGCTGAACGCACTGCCACTGGGAACTTGGACTCTTGACCCTACGGATAGATAGAAAGGGATGGATGGGGGGAGAGGGGTGGAGAGAGGGAGGGGAGAGGGGTGGAGAGAGGGAGGGGAGAGGGGGGGAGAGAGGGAGGAGGGAGAAATGGAGGGGAGAGGGAGTGAGAGATGAAAGGAGGGAGGAAGGGACAGGAAAGGTAAGAGAGGAAGAGGACGGGTAACAGAGAGAGAGAGAACAGATAATGGAAGACAGTTGAATAATAGTCCATCTTCAGACCCAAACAAACTAGTTGAACTATTGACAGACAGGATCCCCTCACATGACAAACTATTGACAGACAGGATCCCCTCACATGACAAACTATTGACAGACAGGATCCCCTCACATGACAAACTATTGACAGACAGGATCCCCTCACATGACAAACTATTGACAGACAGGATCCCCTCACATGACAAACTATTGACAGACAGGATCCCCTCACATGATAAACTATTGACAGACAGGATCCACTCACATGACAAACTATTGACAGACAGGATCCCCTCACATGACAAACTATTGACAGACAGGATCCCCTCACATGACAAACTATTGACAGACAGGATCCCCTCACATGACAAACTATTGACAGACAGGATCCCCTCACATGACAAACTATTGACAGACAGGATCCCCTCACATGACAAACTATTGACAGACAGGATCCCCTCACATGACAAACTATTGACAGACAGGATCCCCTCACATGACAAACTATTGACAGACAGGATCCCCTCACATGACAAACTATTGACAGACAGGATCCCCTCACATGACAAACTATTGACAGACAGGATCCCCTCACATGACAAACTATTGACAGACAGGATCCCCTCACATGACAAACTATTGACAGACAGGATCCCCTCACATGACAAAATATTGACAGACAGGATCCCCTCACATGACAAACTATTGACAGACAGGATCCCCTCACATGACAAACTATTGACAGACAGGATCCCCTCACATGACAAACTATTGACAGACCGGATCCCCTCACATGATAAACTATTGACAGACAGGATCCCCTCACATGATAAACTATTGACAGACAGGATCCCCTCACATGACAAACTATTGACAGACAGGATCCACTCACATGACAAACTATTGACAGACAGGATCCCCTCACATGACAAACTATTGACAGACAGGATCCCCTCACATGACAAACTATTGACAGACAGGATGCCTCTCAAATGGCACCCCTATTCCATATTTGTAAACAAATATAATATATATAGGGAATAGGGTGTCGTATGGGACTATATAGGGAATAGGGTGTCGTATGGGACTATATAGGGAATAGGGTGTTATATGGGACTATATAGAGAATAGGGTGTCATATAGGACGCAACCATATAATATCTTCTCTCATGGTGATGGAGACTACACAGGCAGACAGGCAGACAGACAGACAGACAGACAAGCAGACAGACAGACAGACAGACAGACAGACAGACAGACAGACAGACGGGCTTGTCTCACGGTGATGGAGACTACACAGACAGACAGACAGACAGACAGACAGACAGACAGACAGACAGACAGACAGACAGACAGACAGTTGTCTCACGGTGATGGCTATAGAGAAGTCATTGAAGAAGTCAGTGAAGAGGACGTTGGGTACGTAGTTCATCAGCATGGTGACGTCTGCAGCAGAGCTGAGCTGGCCTGGACTAGAGGACACCTCTGCCAACTGTCTCACTGTGAGCTGGGGCAGGGCCTCCATCTGCAGCACAGACACAACGCACATTATAACTACAGACACATCATTATTACAGACACTATCACTGTCAGCCGGTGTAACGGTTCCGTCTGCAGCACAGACACAACAACAGGCATTATTACAGACTAATACAACAGGACAACAGGACAACAGACAGTTACCACAGAGAAGTTGGCCAGTAGTCTCTGCATGTCCTTGAAGGAGGCGAAGGTAGAGAATCCTCTGAAGTTCTTCAGCAGCCAGTCTCCACTGTTCAAGGTGTCAGAGCTACAGCTGGGGTCTGGGAACACACAGACAACACATTTAGACAACACAATTAGACAACAAATTAGACAACACAATTAGACAACCCATTTAGACAACCCATTTAGACAACACATTTAGACAACACATTTAGACAACCCATTTAGACAACACAATTAGAGAACCCATTTAGACAACACATTTAGACAACACAATTAGAGAACAAATTAGACAACCCATTTAGACAACACAATTAGACAACACAATTAGAGAACAAATTAGACAACACAATTAGACAACACATTTAGAGAGAACACAATTAGACAACACAATTAGACAACCCATTTAGACAACACATTTAGACAACCCATTTAGACAACACAATTAGAGAACAAATTAGACAACACAATTAGACAACACAATTAGACAACACAATTAGACAACCCATTTAGACAACACATTTAGACAACCCATTTAGACAACACAATTAGAGAACAAATTAGACAACACAATTAGACAACACATTTAGAGAGAACACAATTAGACAACACAATTAGACAACACATTTTGACAACACATTTAGAGAACAAATTTAGACAACACAATTAGACAACACAGTCAGAGAACACATTTAGAGAACACAATTAGACAACACAGTCAGAGAACACAGTCAGAGAAAAGTCCCTGCTGTTGTTTCAGTGCCAGTCTATTGAAGATCCCATAGTAACTCTCCAGATAACACTTTCAGAAGTGTGTTTGTGTTATTTACACAGCAGTTTGACTGACAATGGCTGTATCTAAAGTGGCCCCCTATTCCCTACAAGGCATTACTTTGGAACAGGGCCTATAGAAAAAGTAATGCGCCCTCTGGCCTTCAGGCTCAGCACTCTATTGGTCAGTACCAGTGTCATTTGATTTGATTGGATACCTGCTGAGGCTCAGTTCCTATTGGTCAGTACCTGATGAGGCTTAGTTCTTATTGGTCAGTACCCACTGAGGCTCAGTTCCTATTGGTCAGTACCTGATGAGGCTTAGTTCTTATTGGTCAGTACCCGCTGAGGCATAGTTCCTATTGGTCAGTACCTGATGAGACTCAGTTCCTATTGGTTAGTACCTGCCGTGTTGTTCCTGGAGAGAAAGACCTCTATGAAGGTAGTGTAGACTGATATCTGTCTGGACTGGTCCATGGCTGAGTGGTGGCTGCTCAGGATCTGAACGCTGAGGTGAAAGACAACGGGGTTAGAGGTTATCGCTGCAAAGCCACATCGGACAAAACTCAATCACCTCCACAATGAAGAGTTGTTGCAGTGTAAGATTTGATGCAGCAGACCAGGATTTGGAAATGTTTTAAAGTGCAGACCATCTGGCTTAAATTTGAGGATATTTGTATCTATATCGGGTGAACCGTTTAGAAATTATTAATTTTTTTATGTACATAGTCCCTCCATTTTAAGTATTGGGACAAATTCACTTATATGTGTATTAAAGCAGTAAAAAGTGAAGTATTTGGTCCCATAATCCTAGTACGCAATGATCACATAAAGCTTATGACTCTACAAACTTGTTGGATGCATTTGCATTTGTTTGTTTTGGTTGTGTTTCAGATTATTTTGTGCCCAATAGAAATGAATGGTAAATAATGTAGTGCTATTTTGGAGTCTCTTTTATTGTAAATAAGAATATAATATGTTTCTAAACTATGTCTACATTCATGTGGATGTTACCATGATTATGGATAGTCCTAAAAAAATGTGAATAGCGATGAGAGAGAAAGTTACAGACACACAAATATCATACCCCCCCAAAATGCTAACCTCCCCTGTTATTGTAATGGTGAGAGGTTAGCATGTCTTGGGGGTATGATATATAATGCTAACCTCCCTTGTTATTATAATGGTGAGAGGTTAGCATGTCTTGGGGGTATGATATATAATGCTAACCTCCCTTGTTATTATAATGGTGAGAGGTTAGCATGTCTTGGGGGTATGATATATAATGCTAACCTCCCTTGTTATTATAATGGTGAGAGGTTAGCATGTCTTGGAGTCAGATTAACTCTTGGATAACATTTGTATGTCTCTGCGTACAGTTTGAAGCAAGTTGCTAACTATCGCTAGCGCAATTGCTAACCAGTGTTAGCATAATGACTGGAACTTTCCATTAACTTCCATTCATTGCGCTAACGCTAGTTAGGCTCGCGAAACTACCTCTAACTTCCTTCATACTGTATGCAGAGACATAAAAAGGGTATCCACGAGTTAATCTGACTCTGGGGGAGTAGATACAGGGCCTTTCATCACATGGTAGGTGATGTTATATTATATATAGTAATGGTAATACATGGTCTGGTAGGTGATGTTATATTATATATAGTAATGGTAATACATGGTCTGGTAGGTATATTATATTATATATAGTAATGTTAATACGTACATGGTCTGGTAGGTGTTGCAGCTGAAGTTCTTGGTGCTGAGGCAGGACAGGAAGTCAGTGGAGACGGCAGGTAGGAAGGGACGGAGTCTGGTGTTGAACCAGAGGTTGATGATTTTCTGATCTCTGAGACTAGCCAGGCTGAAGCTGTCCAGCCTTACCTCTCGTATAGCATCCAGGGCCTGGGACACTGCTGGAGAGCTGGGCTCTAGTGTCTGGAGAACATGGTTAAAAAAAACGATTTCATATTCAGGAAATTACTGAATGTCGGCGTTGACAATAATATTTGGGACCACGGCAGATCTACTGGAGGTATGTGGTCCCGTGTGGCTCAGTTGGTAGAGCATGGCGCTTGCAACGCCAGGGTTGTGGGTTCGTTCCCCACGGGGGGACCAGGATGAATATGTATGAACTTTCCAATATGTAAGTCGCTCTGAATAAGAGCGTCTGCTAAGTGACTTAAATGAAAATAATGTCTCCTTTTCCTCTTAGAAAATAAAACCAAATAAAAGCCAGATCAAAAGAGGGGACCTACATACAGTAATAATGAGTCAGTACGTTTATATGTACAGTTTAAATGTGATATGAATAGATAAGAGTTTTATCTCACGGTGTTGGAGAAGAGATCCAGGGCTGAGTCCAGGACCACTGAGACCTTAGAGAAGAACAGTTTCCAGATCTGTGCTGAGTGGCTGGTGTTACCAGACAGCTTACACTTCAACAGGCTCACCAAGTTATCCGATGTCAACGCAGACAGCTGGAGGGTAAAGAAGAGACAGAAAGAGAAAAAACATGTACAAATCATATCATCTAATAATATATATAATAATAATATATAATAATAATAATATAATAATATATATAATAATAATATATAATAATAATATATAATAATATATAATAATAATATATAATAATATATATAATAATATATATAATAATATATAATAATAATATATAATAATAATATATAATAATAATATAATAATAATATATAATAATATATATAATAATATATATAATAATATATAATAATAATATATAATAATATATATAATAATATATATAATAATATATAATAATAATATATAATAATAATATATAATAATAATATAATAATAATATATATAATAATATATAATAATAATATATAATAATAATATAATAATAATATATATAATAATAATATATAATAATAATAATATATATAATAATAATATATAATAATAATAATACATGAGATTTATATAGCTCTTTTCAAGGACCCAGAGACGCTTTACAGTAGAGAGCAAAGAAACAAGAAAACAAACAAAAAGTCAGACCAATCAAAAAACAAAAAGTCAGACCAATCAAAAAACAAGAAGTCAGACCAATCAAAAAACAAGAAGTCAGACCAATCAAAAAACAAGAAGTCAGACCAATCAAAAAACAAGAACATCTGGGTGACTTCTGTGGTTGTTCAACTAGAAAAACAACTCATATTGAACAGAAACGTGACAGTTGTGAAGACTTCTTCGTACCGAGCCACAAGCGTAAACATCGACGCTGAAATCACAGAGGACTCCGCTGATCTGCCCGTCGTCAAGGTGACCCTGTAGAGCAGCGCTGAAGGAATCAACAACAGATATTCAGATGGTTGTTGGAAATAGGATGGAAAGAGGAGACGTGAAAGCAGCACTAGAAAAGGTTTGAGACCATGTCACCAATTAACGCAAATGAACAGATGTTGTTTTTTTTAAACGTAAAAAAAACACACAAAAAAAACAGAAGCTAACAGAAATTATCTTTGAATAACTCACCTGTTGACACCAGCACAAACTTTTGTCTCTGTAAACAATACGTAACGAACAATTAGTTATTTCTGAATAATAATCAATGGAATGCAAGGAATTATTGATCACTATGAAATCAATTGAATAATATAATAATCAATGTTTGGTGAATTAATATGCACAAAAAATATATATATATCTCGTACCATTAACTGGGGTGACATTGCACTGAGGGAAAGATGAGATATAATGAGTTCCAATCTGCTATGCAGTGTCCAGATAAATCACACAGTCACATCAGCCTGTTAGACAGCACAGATACTCACCTCTCCACTGTATACAATGCAACCTGTGAGGGGAAAATACAACGTGTAAGATTTCAGGCAGTAATAGTGATTATTTGTAACATGTTTAACATGAAAACTAAAAAACGGGCCAAAATACTTTGTAACCATTACGGTCCCTAACGGTCCTGTTCAAAAGTATTACACTACACAGGAAATAGACTCAGCCAATCGAATCCAGTGTTGTTTATTAAAACCCGTCTCTCACCTGATGGGACGGTCTGTAGTAAAGCCGTCTTGCTGGAGGTGAGGGCTGACTCTATCTCCATGGTAACAGTGGGTACGGCCTGGTCCAGTCTGGCGAAACTAAATAAACACAACAACAACAGGAGCGTTTTTAAGTTCTATTTTACATGGGTATATCCCAAATGGCACCCTATTCCCTACATAGTGCACTACTTTGGACCAGAGCCCCTATTGACCCTGGTTAAAAGTAGTGCACTATGCAGGGGATAGGGTGCCATTTGTGACACAAAATGGGTCATTCATGGGATGTCTCGTGAGATGTCCTCACGTGGACGAGATGCAGTTGTCATTAGAAACATCTATGGTACGGAGTCCAATCAAAAGACGCATCATTTGACCAATGGGTAAAATAATTGTGGAGATACGCCTTTAATAATAACAATGGTCAAAACCCCATGTGCAGTTGAAGTCGCACGTTTACATACACTTAGGTTGGAGTCATTAAAACTTGTTTTTCAACCACTCCACAAATGTCTTGTTAACAAACTATAGTTTTGGCAAGTCGGTCAGGACATCGACTTTGTGCACGACACAAGTAATTTTTCCAACAATTGTTTACAGACGGATTATTTAACTTATAATTCCCTGTATCACAATTCCAGTGGGTCAAATCTGGCCAAATCTACACTGGAGTTCCTTACCAATAACCTAAACACAAGGCCAAATCTACACTGGAGTTCCTTACCAATAACCTTAAACACACGGCCAAATCTACACTGGAGATCCTTACCAATAACCTAAAACACACGGCCAAATCTACACTGGAGATCCTTACCAATAACCTAAAACACAAGGCCAAATCTACACTGGAGTTCCTTACCAATAACCTAAAACACAAGGCCAAATCTACACTGGAGCTCCTTACCAATAACCTAAAACACAAGGCCAAATCTACACTGGGGATCCTTACCAATAACCTAAAACACAAGGCCAAATCTACACTGGAGTTCCTTACCAATAACCTAAAACACAAGGCCAAATCTACACTGGAGTTCCTTACCAATAACCTAAAACACAAGGCCAAATCTACAAAGCTCCTCCACTGGAGACTCACAGCTGTAATCGCTACGAAAGGTGATCTAACATGTACTGGCTCAGAGGGGTTGAATACTTATCTAATCAAGATACTGTATATATATACATACATACATATATATATATATACATGTATATGAGTGTTATATGTTTCATTCTTTGTTTTGACAAATGTTGGAATTTTTCATCAACTTTGACATTACAGAGTATTTTGTGCAGATCGTTGACAAAAAAATGAAAAAAAAAAAAAATCTATTTTAAATTCCACTTTGTAACACAACAAAATGTGGAAAAAGTCAAGGGGTGTGAATCCTTTCTGAAGAAACTGTATTAGGTTACGAAATGTGACTTTTTTGGATATAATGTTAATTATACCTTAGAGAAAGACCCCACTGAACGATTCAGAATATAAAGAATCACATTTGTCTTGGTAAAATGTATTTTGTAACATAAGGAGGAGAAATGTCATCACCGAAGCATGTTTTCACCCACTCTGAGCAGAGTGGACGGACACCCTATCTATGGGTACGGTACTACTATCCTGTCTATGGGTACGGTACTACTATCCTATCTATGGGTACGGTACTACTATCCTGTCTATGGGTACGGTACTACTATCCTGTCTATGGGTACGGTACTACTATCCTATCTATGGGTACGGTACTACTATCCTATCTATGGGTACGGTACTACTATGCTATCTATGGGTACGGTACTACTATCCTATCTATGGGTACGGTACTACTATCCTGTCTATGGGTACGGTACTACTATCCTCTCTATGGGTACGGTACTACTATCCTGTCTATGGGTAGGGTACTACTATCCTCTCTATGGGTACGGTACTACTATCCTGTCTATGGGTACGGTACTACTACCCTCTCTATGGGTACGGTACTACTATCCTGTCTATGGGTACGGTACTACTATCCTCTCTATGGGTACGGTACTACTATCCTGTCTATGGGTACGGTACTACTACCCTCTCTATGGGTACGGTACTACTATCCTGTCTATGGGTACGGTACTACTACCCTATCTATGGGTACGGTACTACTACCCTCTCTATGGGTACGGTACTACTATCCTGTCTATGGGTACGGTACTACTATCCTGTCTATGGGTACGGTACTACTATCCTGTCTATGGGTACGGTACTACTACCCTCTCTATGGGTACGGTACTACTATCCTCTCTATGGGTACGGTACTACTATCCTATCTATGGGTACGGTACTACTATCCTGTCTATGGGTACGGTACTACTATCCTGTCTATGGGTAGGGTACTACTACCCTCTCTATGGGTACGGTACTACTATCCTCTCTATGGGTACGGTACTACTATCCTGTCTATGGGTACGGTACTACTATGCTATCTATGGGTACGGTACTACTATCCTGTCTATGGGTACGGTACTACTATCCTCTCTATGGGTACGGTACTACTATCCTCTCTATGGGTACGGTACTACTATCCTCTCTATGGGTACGGTACTACTATCCTGTCTATGGGTACGGTACTACTACCCTATCTATGGGTACGGTACTACTACCCTATCTATGGGTACGGTACTACTATCCTGTCTATGGGTACGGTACTACTATCCTCTCTATGGGTACGGTACTACTACCCTATCTATGGGTACGGTACTACTATCCTATCTATGGGTACGGTACTACTATCCTCTCTATGGGTACGGTACTACTATCCTATCTATGGGTACGGTACTACTATCCTCTCTATGGGTACGGTACTACTATCCTCTCTATGGGTACGGTACTACTATCCTCTCTATGGCTACTGTACTACTATCCTCTCTATGGGTACGGTACTACTATCCTCTCTATGGGTACGGTACTACTATCCTCTCTATGGGTACGGTACTACTACCCTCTCTATGGGTACGGTACTACTACCCTCTCTATGGGTACTGTACTACTATCCTATCTATGGGTACGGTACTACTATCCTCTCTATGGGTACGGTACTACTATCCTATCTATGGGTACGGTACTACTATCCTCTCTATGGGTACGGTACTACTATGCTATCTATGGGTACGGTACTACTACCCTCTCTATGGGTACTGTACTACTATCCT
>NW_026602113.1:0-24841 GCF_029448725.1 Salvelinus fontinalis | reverse complement strand
AAGACATGCAATGGCTTACGAAAATAGCTCTAGTTACATATTGGTAGCCCCGATTTGAAATCCGACTTCGTACTTGAAAAGCAGACAAGAAGGGGAAGATTTTTATATAGCAGAATTTTTTTTCTGTAAAATGTTGCAAAAGGGGTCAAAACAGCAGTTAAAGTTTGGGAAAGTTTGAAAAACATGTGGTAGTGCATTTAGAGAAACTGCTCTAACGTAAGTTCCATACTGAATAAACGTTCTCCGCATTTGACAAGCAGAAGTAGAGGAAGGATTTAATCCAAAATATTTTTTGTCTAACTCTTTTAGTGGTCAAAATGATAGTTGTTTGGAAATAAATGAATCTTCTAACTTCTGACATGTTTTACAAAAACCTAAAAGACATGCAATGGGTTACGAAAATAGCTCTAGTTACATATTGGTAGCCCCGATTTGAAATCCGACTTCGTACTTGAAAAGCAGACAAGAAGGGGAAGATTTTTATATAGCAGAAATTTTTTTCTGTAAAATGTTGCGAAAGGGGTCAAAACAGCAGTTAAAGTTTGGGAAAGTTTGAAAACATGTGGTAGTGCATTTAGAGAAAATGCTCTAACTTAAGTTCCTCACTGAATAAACGTTCTCCGCATTTGACAAGCAGAGAAGTAGAGGAAGGATTTAATCCAAAATTATTTTTGTCTAACTCTTTTAGTGGTCAAAATGATAGTTGTTTGGAAATAAATGAATCTTCTAACTTCTGACATGTTTTATAAAAACCTAAAAGACATGCAGTGGGTTACGAAAATAGCTCTAGTTACAGATTGGTAGCCCCGATTTGAAATCCGACTTCGTACTTGAAAAGCAGACAAGAAGGGGAAGATTTTTATATAGCAGAATTTTTTTTCTGTAAAATGTTGCGAAAGGGGTCAAAACAGCAGTTAAAGTTTGGGAAAGTTTGAAAAACATGTGGTAGTGCATTTAGAGAAACTGCTCTAACGTAAGTTCCATACTGAATAAACGTTCTCCGCATTTGACAAGCAGAGAAGTAGAGGAAGGTTTTAATCCAAAATATTTTTTGTCAAACTCTTTGGTTTAGTGGTCAAAATGATAGTTGTTTGGAAACAAATGAATCTTCTAACTTCTGACATGTTTTACAAAAACCTAAAAGACATGCAATGGGTTACGAAAATAGCTCTAGTTACAGATTGGTAGCCCCGATTTGAAATCCGACTTCGTACTTGAAATGCAGACAAGAAGGGGAAGATTTTTATATAGCAGAATTTTTTTTCTGTAAAATGTTGCGAAAGGGGTCAAAACAGCAGTTAAAGGTTGGGAAAGTTTGAAAAACATGTGGTAGTGCATTTAGAGAAACTGCTCTAACGTAAGTTCCATACTGAATAAACGTTCTCCGCATTTGACAAGCAGAGAAGTAGAGGAAGGATTTAATCCAAAATATTTTTTGTCTAACTCTTTTAGTGGTCAAAATGATAGTTGTTTGGAAATAAATGAATCTTCTAACTTCTGACAGGTTTTACAAAAACCTAAAAGACATGCAATGGGTTACGAAAATAGCTCTAGTTACAGATTGGTAGCCCCGATTTGAAATCCGACTTCGTACTTGAAATGCAGACAAGAAGGGGAAGATTTTTATATAGCAGAAATTTTTTTCTGTAAAATGTTGCGAAAGGGGTCAAAACAGCAGTTAAAGGTTGGGAAAGTTTGAAAAACATGTGGTAGTGCATTTAGAGAAACTGCTCTAACGTAAGTTCCATACTGAATAAACGTTCTCCGCATTTGACAAGCAGAGAAGTAGAGGAAGGTTTTAATCCAAAATATTTTTTGTCAAACTCTTTGGTTTAGTGGTCAAAATGATAGTTGTTTGGAAACAAATGAATCTTCTAACTTCTGACATGTTTTACAAAAACCTAAAAGACATGCAATGGGTTACGAAAATAGCTCTAGTTACAGATTGGTAGCCCCGATTTGAAATCCGACTTCGTACTTGAAATGCAGACAAGAAGGGGAAGATTTTTATATAGCAGAATTTTTTTCCTGTAAAATGTTGCGAAAGGAAACAAAACAGCGGTTAAAGGTTGGGAAAGTTTGAAAAACATGTGGTAGTGCATTTAGAGAAACTGCTCTAACGTAAGTTCCATACTGAATAAACGTTCTCCGCATTTGACAAGCAGAGAAGTAGAGGAAGGTTTTAATCCAAAATATTTTTTGTCAAACTCTTTGGTTTAGTGGTAAAAATGATAGTTGTTTGGAAACAAATGAATCTTCTAACTTCTGACATGTTTTACAAAAACCTAAAAGACATGCAATGGCTTACGAAAATAGCTCTAGTTACATATTGGTAGCCCCGATTTGAAATCCGACTTCGTACTTGAAAAGCAGACAAGAAGGGGAAGATTTTTATATAGCAGAATTTTTTTTCTGTAAAATGTTGCAAAAGGGGTCAAAACAGCAGTTAAAGTTTGGGAAAGTTTGAAAAACATGTGGTAGTGCATTTAGAGAAACTGCTCTAACGTAAGTTCCATACTGAATAAACGTTCTCCGCATTTGACAAGCAGAAGTAGAGGAAGGATTTAATCCAAAATATTTTTTGTCTAACTCTTTTAGTGGTCAAAATGATAGTTGTTTGGAAATAAATGAATCTTCTAACTTCTGACATGTTTTACAAAAACCTAAAAGACATGCAATGGGTTACGAAAATAGCTCTAGTTACATATTGGTAGCCCCGATTTGAAATCCGACTTCGTACTTGAAAAGCAGACAAGAAGGGGAAGATTTTTATATAGCAGAAATTTTTTTCTGTAAAATGTTGCGAAAGGGGTCAAAACAGCAGTTAAAGTTTGGGAAAGTTTGAAAAACATGTGGTAGTGCATTTAGAGAAAATGCTCTAACTTAAGTTCCTCACTGAATAAACGTTCTCCGCATTTGACAAGCAGAGAAGTAGAGGAAGGATTTAATCCAAAATTATTTTTGTCTAACTCTTTTAGTGGTCAAAATGATAGTTGTTTGGAAATAAATGAATCTTCTAACTTCTGACATGTTTTATAAAAACCTAAAAGACATGCAGTGGGTTACGAAAATAGCTCTAGTTACAGATTGGTAGCCCCGATTTGAAATCCGACTTCGTACTTGAAAAGCAGACAAGAAGGGGAAGATTTTTATATATCAGAAATTTTTTTCTGTAAAATGTTGCGAAAGGGGTCAAAACAGCAGTTAAAGTTTGGGAAAGTTTGAAAAACATGTGGTAGTGCATTTAGAGAAACTGCTCTAACGTAAGTTCAATACTGAATAAACATTCTCCGCATTTGACAAGCAGAGAAGTAGGGGAAGGTTGTAATCCAAAATATTTTTTGTCAAACTCTTTGGTTTAGTGGTCAAAATGATAGTTGTTTGGAAATAAATGAATCTTCTAACTTCTGACATGTTTTACAAAAACCTAAAAGACATGCAATGGGTTTCGAAAATTGCTCTAGTTACAGATTGGTAGCCCCGATTTGAAATCCGCCTCATACTTGAAAGCAGACAAGGGGGAGATTTAATATAGCAGACATTTTTTTCTATAAAATGTTGCGAAACGGGTCAAAACGGCAGTTAGTTTGGGAAAGTTTGAAAAACATGTGGTAGTGCATTTAGAGAAACTGCTCTAACGTAAGTTCAATACTGAATAAACGTTCTCCGCATTTGACAAGCAGAGAAGTAGGGGAAGGTTTTAATCCAAAATTATTTTTGTCAAACTCTTTGGTTTAGTGGTCAAAACGAAAATAGCTCTAGTTACATATTGGTAGCCCCGATTTGAAATCCGACTTCGTACTTGAAAAGCAGACAAGAAGGGGAAGATTTTTATATAGCAGAATTTTTTTTCTGTAAAATGTTGCAAAAGGGGTCAAAACAGCAGTTAAAGTTTGGGAAAGTTTGAAAAACATGTGGTAGTGCATTTAGAGAAACTGCTCTAACATAAGTTCCATACTGAATAAACGTTCTCCGCATTTGACAAGCAGAGAAGTAGAGGAAGGTTTTAATCCAAAATATTTTTTATCAAACTCTTTTAGTGGTCAAGATGAGAGTTGTTTGGAAATAAATTAATCTTCTAACTTCTGACATGTTTTCCAAAAACCTAAAAGACATGCAATGGGTTACGAAAATAGCTCTAGTTACATATTGGTAGCCCCGATTTGAAATCCGACTTCGTACTTGAAAACCAGACAAGAAGCGGAAGATTTTTATATAGCAGAAATGTTTTTTTGTAAAATGTTGCAAAATGGGTCAAAACAGCAGTTAAAGTTTGGGAAAGTTTGAAAAAAATGTGGCAGTGCATTTAGAGAAACTGCTTTAACGTAAGTTCCATACTGAATAAACGTTCTCCGCATTTGACAAGCAGAGAAGTAGAGGAAGGTTTTAATCCAACATATTTTTTGTCAAACTCTTTGGTTTAGTGGTCAAAATGATAGTTGTTTGGAAATAAATGAATCTTCTAAATTCTGACATGTTTTACAAAAACCTAAAAGACATGCAATGGGTTACGAAAATAGCTCTATTTACAGATCGGTAGCCCCGATTTGAAATCCGACTTCATACTTGAAAAGCAGACAAGAAGGGGAAGATTTTCTATAGCAGAATTTTTTTTCTATAAAATGTTGCGAAAGGGGTCAAAACGTCAGTTAAAGTTTGTGAAAGTTTGAAAAACATGTGGTAGTGCATTTAGAGAAACTGCTCTAACGTAAGTTCAATACTGAATAAACGTTCTCCGCATTTGACAAGCAGAGAAGTAGGGGAAGGTTTTAATCCAAAATATTTGTTGTCAAACTCTTTGGTTTAGTGGTCAAAATGATAGTTGTTTGGAAATAAATGAATCTTCTAACTTCTGACATGTTTTACAAAAACCTAAAAGACATGCAATGGGTTACGAAAATAGCTCTAGTTACAGATTGGTAGCCCCGATTTGAAAACCGACTTCATACTTGAAAGCAGACAAGAAGGGAGAGATTTAATATAGCAGACATTTTTTTCTATAAAATGTTGCGAAAGGGGTCAAAACGGCAGTTAGTTTGGGAAAGTTTGAAAAACATGTGGTAGTGCATTTAGAGAAACTGCTCTAACGTAAGTTCCATACTGAATAAACGTTCTCCGCATTTGACAAGCAGAGAAGTAGAGGAAGGTTTTAATCCAAAATATTTTTTGTCAAACTCTTTGGTTTAGTGGTCAAAATGATAGTTGTTTGGAAATAAATGAATCTTCTAACTTCTGACATGTTTTACAAAAACCTAAAAGACATGCAATGGGTTACGAAAATAGCTCTAGTTACATATTGGTAGCCCCGATTTGAAATCCGACTTCATACTTGAAAAGCAGACAAGAAGGGGAAGATTTTACATAGCAGAATTTTTTTTCTGTAAAATGTTGCGAAAGGGGTCAAAACGGCAGTTAAAGTTTGGGGAAAGTTTGAAAAACATGTGGTAGTGCATTTAGAGAAACTGCTCTAACGCAAGTTCAATACTGAATAAACGTTCTCCGCATTTGACAAGCAGAGAAGTAGGGGAAGGTTTTAATCCAAAACATTTTTTGTCAAACTCTTTGGTTTAGTGGTCAAAATGATAGTTGTTTGGAAATAAATGAATCTTCTAACTTCTGACATGTTTTACAAAAACCTAAAAGACATGCAATGGGTTACGAAAATAGCTCTAGTTACATATTGGTAGCCCCGATTTGAAATCCGACTTCATACTTGAAAGCAGACAAGAAGGGGAAGATTTTTATATAGCAGAATTTATTTTTCTGTAAAATGTTGCGAAAGGGGTCAAAACGGCAGTTAAAGTTTGTGAAAGTTTGAAAAACATGTGGTAGTGCATTTAGAGAAACTGCTCTAACGTAAGTTCAATACTGAATAAACGTTCTCCGCATTTGACAAGCAGAGAAGTAGGGGAAGGTTTTAATCCAAAATATTTTTTGTCAAACTCTTTGGTTTAGTGGTCAAAATGATAGTTGTTTGGAAATAAATGAATCTTCTAAAAACTGACATGTTTTACAAAAACCTAAAAGACATGCAATGGGTTACGAAAATAGCTCTAGTTACAGATTGGTAGCCCCGATTTGAGAACCGACTTCATACTTGAAAGCAGACAAGAAGGGAGAGATTTAATATAGCAGACATTTTTTTCTATAAAATGTTGCGAAAGGGGTCAAAACGGCAGTTAGTTTGGGAAAGTTTGAAAAACATGTGGCAGTGCATTTAGAGAAACTGCTCTAACGTAAGTTCCATACTGAATAAACGTTCTCCGCATTTGACAAGCAGAGAAGTAGAGGAAGGTTTTAATCCAAAATATTTTTTGGCAAACTCTTTGGTTTAGTGGTCAAAATGATAGTTGTTTGGCAATAAATGAATCTTCTAACTTCTGACATGTTTTACAAAAACCTAAAAGACATGCAATGGGTTACGAAAATAGCTCTAGTTACAGATTGGTAGCCCCGATTTGAAATCCGACTTCATACTTGAAAGCAGACAAGAAGGGGGAGATTTAATATAGCAGACATTTTTTTCTATAAAATGTTGCGAAAGGGGTCAAAACGGCAGTTAGTTTGGGAAAGTTTGAAAAACATGTGGTAGTGCATTTAGAGAAACTGCTCTAACGTAAGTTCAATACTGAATAAACGTTCTCCGCATTTGACAAGCAGAGAAGTAGAGGAAGGTTTTAATCCAAAATATTTTTTGTCAAACTCTTTGGTTTAGTGGTCAAAATGATAGTTGTTTGGAAATAAATGAATCTTCTAACTTCTGACATGTTTTACAAAAACCTAAAAGACATGCAATGGGTTACGAAAATAGCTCTAGTTACAGATTGGTAGCCCCGATTTGAAATCCGACTTCATACTTGAAAAGCAGACAAGAAGGGGAAGATTTTATATAGCAGAATTTTTTTTCTGTAAAATGTTGCGAAAGGGGTCAAAACGGCAGTTAGTTTGGGAAAGTTTGAAAAACATGTGGTAGTGCATTTAGAGAAACTGCTCTAACGTAAGTTCCATACTGAATAAACGTTCTCCGCATTTGACAAGCATAGAAGTAGAGGAAGGTTTTAATCCAAAATATTTTTTGTCAAACTCTTTGGTTTAGTGGTCAAAATGATAGTTGTTTGGAAATAAATGAATCTTCTAAATTCTGACATGTTTTACAAAAACCTAAAAGACATGCAATGGGTTAAGAAAATAGCTCTATTTACAGATCGGTAGCCCCGATTTGAATTCCGACTTCATACTTGAAAAGCAGACAAGAAGGGGAAGATTTTATATAGCAGAATTTTTTTTCTGTAAAATGTTGCGAAAGGGGTCAAAACGGCAGTTAAAGTTTGTGAAAGTTTGAAAAACATGTGGTAGTGCATTTAGAGAAACTGCTCTAACGTAAGTTCAATACTGAATAAACGTTCTCCGCATTTGACAAGCAGAGAAGTAGGGGAAGGTTTTAATCCAAAATATTTTTTGTCAAACTCTTTGGTTTAGTGGTCAAAATTATAGTTGTTTGGAAATAAATGAATCTTCTAACTTCTGACATGTTTTACAAAACACCTAAAAGACATGCAATGGGTTACGAAATAGCTCTAGTTACAGATTGGTAGCCCCGATTTGAAATCCGACTTCATACTTGAAAGCAGACAAGAAGGGGAAGATTTAATATAGCAGACATTTTTTTCTATAAAATGTTGCGAAAGTGGTCAAAACGGCAGTTAGTTTGGGAAAGTTTGAAAAACATGTGGTAGTGCATTTAGAGAAACTGCTCTAAGGTAAGTTCCATACTGAATAAACGTTCTCCGCATTTGACAAGCAGAGAAGTAGAGGAAGGTTTTAATCCAAAATATTTTTTGTCAAACTCTTTGGTTTAGTGGTCAAAATGATAGTTGTTTGGAAATAAATGAATCTTCTAAAAACTGACATGTTTTACAAAAACCTAAAAGACATGCAATGGGTTACGAAAATAGCTCTAGTTACAGATTGGTAGCCCCGATTTGAGAACCGACTTCATACTTGAAAGCAGACAAGAAGGGAGAGATTTAATATAGCAGACATTTTTTTCTATAAAATGTTGCGAAAGGGGTCAAAACGGCAGTTAGTTTGGGAAAGTTTGAAAAACATGTGGCAGTGCATTTAGAGAAACTGCTCTAACGTAAGTTCCATACTGAATAAACGTTCTCCGCATTTGACAAGCAGAGAAGTAGAGGAAGGTTTTAATCCAAAATATTTTTTGGCAAACTCTTTGGTTTAGTGGTCAAAATGATAGTTGTTTGGCAATAAATGAATCTTCTAACTTCTGACATGTTTTACAAAAACCTAAAAGACATGCAATGGGTTACGAAAATAGCTCTAGTTACAGATTGGTAGCCCCGATTTGAGAACCGACTTCATACTTGAAAGCAGACAAGAAGGGAGAGATTTAATATAGCAGACATTTTTTTCTATAAAATGTTGCGAAAGGGGTCAAAACGGCAGTTAGTTTGGGAAAGTTTGAAAAACATGTGGTAGTGCATTTAGAGAAACTGCTCTAACGTAAGTTCCATACTGAATAAACGTTCTCCGCATTTGACAAGCAGAGAAGTAGAGGAAGGTTTTAATCCAAAATATTTTTTGTCAAACTCTTTGGTTTAGTGGTCAAAATGATAGTTGTTTGGAAATAAATGAATCTTCTAACTTCTGACATGTTTTACAAAAACCTAAAAGACATGCAATGGGTTACGAAAATAGCTCTATTAACAGATCGGTAGCCCCGATTTGAATTCCGACTTCATACTTGAAAAGCAGACAAGAAGGGGAAGATTTTTATATAGCAGAATTTTTTTTCTGTAAAATGTTGCGAAAGGGGTCAAAACGGCAGTTAGTTTGGGAAAGTTTGAAAAACATGTGGTAGTGCATTTAGAGAAACTGCTCTAACGTAAGTTCCATACTGAATAAACGTTCTCCGCATTTGACAAGCAGAGAAGTAGAGGAAGGTTTTAATCCAAAATATTTTTTGTCAAACTCTTTGGTTTAGTGGTCAAAATGATAGTTGTTTGGAAATAAATGGATCTTCTAACTTCTGACATGTTTTACAAAAACCTAAAAGATATGCAATGGGTTACGAAAATAGCTCTAGTTACATATTGGTAGCCCCGATTTGAAATCCGACTTCATACTTGAAAAGCAGACAAGAAGGGGAAGATTTTATATAGCAGAATTTATTTTTCTGTAAAATGTTGCGAAAGGGGTCAAAACGGCAGTTAAATTTTGGCAAAGTTTGAAAAACATGTGGTAGTGCATTTAGAGAAACTGCTCTAACGCAAGTTCAATACTGAATAAACGTTCTCCGCATTTGACAAGCAGAGAAGTAGGGGAAGGTTTTAATCCAAAATATTTTTTGTCAAACTCTTTGGTTTAGTGGTCAAAATGATAGTTGTTTGGAAATAAATGAATCTTTTAACTTCTGAAATGTTTTACAAAAACCTAAAAGACATGCAATGGGTTACGAAAATAGCTCTAGTTACAGATTGGTAGCCCCGATTTGAAATCCGACTTCATACTTGAAAGCAGACAAGAAGGGGCAGATTTAATATAGCAGACAATTTTTCTATAAAATGTTGCGAAAGGGGTCAAAATGGCAGTTAAAGTTTGGGAAAGTTTGAAAAACATGTGGTAGTGCATTTAGAGAAACTGCTCTAACGTAAGTTCAATACTGAATAAACGTTCTCCGCATTTGACAAGCAGAGAAGTAGGGGAAGGTTTTATTCCAAAATATTTTTTGTCAAACTCTTTGGTTTAGTGGTCAAAATGATAGTTGTTTGGAAATAAATGAATCTTCTAACTTCTGAAATGTTTTACAAAAACCTAAAAGACATGCAATGGGTTACGAAAATAGCTCTAGTTACAGATTGGTAGCCCCGATTTGAAATCCGACTTCATACTTGAAATCAGACAAGAAGGGGAAGATTTAATATAGCAGACATTTTTTTCTATTAAATGTTGCGAAAGGGGTCAAAACGGCAGTTAGTTTGGGAAAGTTTGAAAAACATGTGGTAGTGCATTTAGAGAAACTGCTCTAACGTAAGTTCCATACTGAATAAACGTTCTCCGCATTTGACAAGCAGAGAAGTAGAGGAAGGTTTTAATCCAAAATATTTTTTGTCAAACTCTTTGGTTTAGTGGTCAAAATGATAGTTGTTTGGAAATAAATGAATCTTCTAACTTCTGACATGTTTTACAAAAACCTAAAAGACATGCAATGGGATACGAAAATAGCTCTATTTACAGATCGGTAGCCCTGATTTGAATTCCGACTTCATACTTGAAAAGCAGACAAGAAGGGGAAGATTTTATATAGCTGAATTTTTTTTCTGTAAAATGTTGCGAAAGGGGTCAAAACGGCAGTTAAAGTTTGTGAAAGTTTGAAAAACATGTGGTAGTGCATTTAGAGAAACTGCTCTAACGTAAGTTCAATACTGAATAAACGTTCTCCGCATTTGACAAGCAGAGAAGTAGGGGAAGGTTTTAATCCAAAATATTTTTTGTCAAACTCTTTGGTTTAGTGGTCAAAATGATAGTTGTTTGGAAATAAATGAATCTTCTAACTTCTGACATGTTTTACAAAACACCTAAAAGACATGCAATGGGTTACGAAAATAGCTCTAGTTACAGATTGGTAGCCCCGATTTGAAATCCGACTTCATACTTGAAAGCAGACAAGAAGGGGAAGATTTAATATAGCAGACATTTTTTTCTATAAAATGTTGCGAAAGGGGTCAAAACGGCAGTTAGTTTGGGAAAGTTTGAAAAACATGTGGTAGTGCATTTAGAGAAACTGCTCTAACGTAAGTTCCATACTGAATAAACGTTCTCCGCATTTGACAAGCAGAGAAGTAGAGGAAGGTTTTAATCCAAAATATTTTTTGTCAAACTCTTTGGTTTTAGTGGTCAAAATGATAGTTGTTTGGAAATAAATGAATCTTCTAACTTCTGACATGTTTTACAAAAACCTAAAAGACATGCAATGGGTTACGAAAATAGCTCTAGTTACATATTGGTAGCCCCGATTTGAAATCCGACTTCATACTTGAAAAGCAGACAAGAAGGGGAAGATTTTATATAGCAGAATTTTTTTTCTGTAAAATGTTGCGAAAGGGGTCAAAACGGCAGTTAAATTTTGGCAAAGTTTGAAAAACATGTGGTAGTGCATTTAGAGAAACTGCTCTAACGCAAGTTCAATACTGAATAAACGTTCTCCGCATTTGACAAGCAGAGAAGTAGGGGAAGGTTTTAATCCAAAATATTTTTTGTCAAACTCTTTGGTTTAGTGGTCAAAATGATAGTTGTTTGGAAATAAATGAATCTTCTAACTTCTGACATGTTTTACAAAAACCTAAAAGACATGCAATGGTTTACGAAAATAGCTCTAGTTACATATTGATAGCCCCGATTTGAAATCCGACTTCATACTTGAAAAGCAGACAAGAAGGGGGAGATTTTATATAGCAGAATTTATTTTTTTGTAAAATGTTGCGAAAGGGGTCAAAACGGCAGTTAAAGTTTGTGAAAGTTTGAAAAACATGTGGTAGTGCATTTAGAGAAACTGCTCTAACGTAAGTTCAATACTGAATAAACGTTCTCCGCATTTGACAAGCAGAGAAGTAGGGGAAGGTTTTAATCCAAAATATTTTTTGTCAAACTCTTTGGTTTAGTGGTCAAAATGATAGTTGTTTGGAAATAAATGAATCTTCTAACTTCTGACATGTTTTACAAAACACCTAAAAGACATGCAATGGGTTACGAAAATAGCTCTAGTTACAGATTGGTAGCCCTGATTTGAAATCCGACTTCATACTTGAAAGCAGACAAGAAGGGGAAGATTTAATATAGCAGACATTTTTTTCTATAAAATGTTGCGAAAGGGGTCAAAACGGCAGTTAGTTTGGGAAAGTTTGAAAAACATGTGGTAGTGCATTTAGAGAAACTGCTCTAACGTAAGTTCCATACTGAATAAACGTTCTCCGCATTTGACAAGCAGAGAAGTAGAGGAAGGTTTTAATCCAAAATATTTTTTGTCAAACTCTTTGGTTTAGTGGTCAAAATGATAGTTGTTTGGAAATAAACGAATCTTCTAACTTCTGACATGTTTTACAAAAACCTAAAAGACATGCAATGGGTTACGAAAATAGCTCTAGTTACATATTGGTAGCCCCGATTTGAAATCCGACTTCATACTTGAAAAGCAGACAAGAAGGGGAAGATTTTATATAGCAGAATTTTTTTTCTGTAAAATGTTGCGAAAGGGGTCAAAACGGCAGTTAAATTTTGGCAAAGTTTGAAAAACATGTGGTAGTTCATTTAGAGAAACTGCTCTAACGTAAGATCAATACTGAATAAACGTTCTCCGCATTTGACAAGCAGAGAAGTAGGGGAAGGTTTTAATCCAAAATATTTTTTGTCAAACTCTTTGGTTTAGTGGTCAAAATGATAGTTGTTTGGAAATAAATGAATCTTCTAACTTCTGACATGTTTTACAAAACACCTAAAAGACATGCAATGGGTTACGAAAATAGCTCTAGTTACAGATTGGTAGCCCCGATTTGAAATCCGACTTCATACTTGAAAGCAGACAAGAAGGGGAAGATTTAATATAGCAGACATTTTTTTCTATAAAATGTTGCGAAAGGGGTCAAAACGGCAGTTAGTTTGGGAAAGTTTGAAAAACATGTGGTAGTGCATTTAGAGAAACTGCTCTAACGTAAGTTCCATACTGAATAAACGTTCTCCGCATTTGACAAGCAGAGAAGTAGAGGAAGGTTTTAATCCAAAATATTTTTTGTCAAACTCTTTGGTTTAGTGGTCAAAATTATAGTTGTTTGGAAATAAATGAATCTTCTAACTTCTGACATGTTTTACAAAACACCTAAAAGACATGCAATGGTTTACGAAAATAGCTCTAGTTACATATTGGTAGCCCCGATTTGAAATCCGACTTCATACTTGAAAAGCAGACAAGAAGGGGAAGATTTTATATAGCAGAATTTTTTTTCTGTAAAATGTTGCGAAAGGGGTCAAAACGGCAGTTAAATTTTGGCAAAGTTTGAAAAACATGTGGTAGTGCATTTAGAGAAACTGCTCTAACACAAGTTCAATACTGAATAAACGTTCTCCGCATTTGACAAGCAGAGAAGTAGGGGAAGGTTTTAATCCAAAATATTTTTTGTCAAACTCTTTGGTTTAGTGGTCAAAATGATAGTTGTTTGGAAATAAATGAATCTTCTAACTTCTGACATGTTTTACAAAACACCTAAAAGACATGCAATGGGTTACGAAAATAGCTCTAGTTACAGATTGGTAGCCCCGATTTGAAATCCGACTTCATACTTGAAAGCAGACAAGAAGGGGAAGATTTTATATAGCAGAATTTTTTTTCTATAAAATGTTGCGAAAGGGGTCAAAACGGCAGTTAGTTTGGGAAAGTTTGAAAAACATGTGGTAGTGCATTTAGAGAAACTGCTCTAACGTAAGTTCCATACTGAATAAACGTTCTCCGCATTTGACAAGCAGAGAAGTAGAGGAAGGTTTTAATCCAAAATATTTTTTGTCAAACTCTTTGGTTTAGTGGTCAAAATGATAGTTGTTTGGAAATAAATGAATCTTCTAACTTCTGACATGTTTTACAAAAACCTAAAAGATATGCAATGGGTTACGAAAATAGCTCTAGTTACATATTGGTAGCCCCGATTTGAAATCCGAATTCATACTTGAAAAGCAGACAAGAAGGGGAAGATTTTATATAGCAGAATTTTTTTTCTGTAAAATGTTGCGAAAGGGGTCAAAACGGCAGTTAAATTTTGGCAAAGTTTGAAAAACATGTGGTAGTGCATTTAGAGAAACTGCTCTAACGCAAGTTCAATACTGAATAAACGTTCTCCGCATTTGACAAGCAGAGAAGTAGGGGAAGGTTTTAATCCAAAATATTTTTTGTCAAACTCTTTGGTTTAGTGGTCAAAATGATAGTTGTTTGGAAATAAATGAATCTTCTAACTTCTGAAATGTTTTACAAAAACCTAAAAGACATGCAATGGGTTACGAAAATAGCTCTAGTTACAGATTGGTAGCCCCGATTTGAAATCCGACTTCATACTTGAAAGCAGACAAGAAGGGGAAGATTTAATATAGCAGCCATTTTTTTCTATAAAATGTTGCGAAAGGGGTCAAAATGGCAGTTAAAGTTTGGGAAAGTTTGAAAAACATGTGGTAGTGCATTTAGAGAAACTGCTCTAACGTAAGTTCAATACTGAATAAACGTTCTCCGCATTTGACAAGCAGAGAAGTAGGGGAAGGTTTTAATCCAAAATATTTTTTGTCAAACTCTTTGGTTTAGTGGTCAAAATGATAGTTGTTTGGAAATAAATGAATCTTCTAACTTCTGACATGTTTTACAAAAACCTAAAAGACATGCAATGGGTTACGAAAATAGCTCTAGTTAAAAATTGGCAGCCCCGATTTGAAATCCGACTTCATACTTGAAAGCAGACAAGAAGGGGAGGATTTAATATAGCAGACATTTTTTTCTATAAAATGTTGCGAAAGGGGTGAAAACGGCAGTTAGTTTGGGAAAGTTTGAAAAACATGTGGTAGTGCATTTAGAGAAACTGCTCTAACGTAAGTTCAATACTGAATAAACGTTCTCCGCATTTGACAAGCAGAGAAGTAGGGGAAGGTTTTAATCCAAAATATTTTTTGTCAAACTCTTTGGTTTAGTGGTCAAAATGATAGTTGTTTGGAAATAAATGAATCTTCTAACTTCTGAAATGTTTTACAAAAACCTAAAAGACATGCAATGGGTTACGAAAATAGCTCTATTTACAGATCGGTAGCCCCGATTTGAATTCCGACTTCATACTTGAAAAGCAGACAAGAAGGGGAAGATTTTATATAGCAGAATTTTTTTTCTGTAAAATGTTGCGAAAGGGGTCAAAACGGCAGTTACATTTTGGCAAAGTTTGAAAAACATGTGGTAGTGCATTTAGAGAAACTGCTCTAACGTAAGTTCAATACTGAATAAACGTTCTCCGCATTTGACAAGCAGAGAAGTAGGGGAAGGTTTTAATCCAAAATATTTTTTGTCAAACTCTTTGGTTTAGTGGTCAAAATGATAGTTGTTTGGAAATAAATGAATCTTCTAACTTCTGAAATGTTTTACAAAAACCTAAAAGACATGCAATGGGTTACGAAAATAGCTCTAGTTACAGATTGGTAGCCCCGATTTGAAATCCGACTTCATACTTGAAAGCAGACAAGAAGGGGAAGATTTAATATAGCAGACATTTTTTTCTATAAAATGTTGCGAAAGGGGTCAAAATGGCAGTTAAAGTTTGGGAAAGTTTGAAAAACATGTGGTAGTGCATTTAGAGAAACTGCTCTAACGTAAGTTCAATACTGAATAAACGTTCTCCGCATTTGACAAGCAGAGAAGTAGGGGAAGGTTTTAATCCAAAATATTTTTTGTCAAACTCTTTGGTTTAGTGGTCAAAATGATAGTTGTTTGGAAATAAATGAATCTTCTAACTTCTGACATGTTTTACAAAACACCTAAAAGACATGCAATGGGTTACGAAAATAGCTCTAGTTACAGATTGGTAGCCCCGATTTGAAATCCGACTTCATACTTGAAATCAGACAAGAAGGGGAAGATTTAATATAGCAGACATTTTTTTCTATTAAATGTTGCGAAAGGGGTCAAAACGGCAGTTAGTTTGGGAAAGTTTGAAAAACATGTGGTAGTGCATTTAGAGAAACTGCTCTAACGTAAGTTCCATACTGAATAAACGTTCTCCGCATTTGACAAGCAGAGAAGTAGAGGAAGGTTTTAATCCAAAATATTTTTTGTCAAACTCTTTGGTTTAGTGGTCAAAATGATAGTTGTTTGGAAATAAATGAATCTTCTAACTTCTGACATGTTTTACAAAAACCTAAAAGACATGCAATGGGTTACGAAAATAGCTCTAGTTACATATTGGTAGCCCCGATTTGAAATCCGACTTCATACTTGAAAAGCAGACAAGAAGGGGAAGATTTTATATAGCAGAATTTATTTTTTTGTAAAATGTTGCGACAGGGGTCAAAACGGCAGTTAAAGTTTGTGAAAGTTTGAAAAACATGTGGTAGTGCATTTAGAGAAACTGCTCTAACGTAAGTTCAATACTGAATAAACGTTCTCCGCATTTGAAAAGCAGAGAAGTAGGGGAAGGTTTTAATCCAAAATATTTTTTGTCAAACTCTTTGGTTTAGTGGTCAAAATGATAGTTGTTTGGAAATAAATGAATCTTCTAACTTCTGACATGTTTTACAAAAACCTAAAAGACATGCAATGGGTTACGAAAATAGCTCTAGTTAAAAATTGGCAGCCCCGATTTGAAATCCGACTTCATACTTGAAAGCAGACAAGAAGGGGAGGATTTAATATAGCAGACATTTTTTTCTATAAAATGTTGCGAAAGGGGTCAAAACGGCAGTTAGTTTGGGAAAGTTTGAAAAACATGTGGTAGTGCATTTAGAGAAACTGCTCTAACGTAAGTTCCATACTGAATAAACGTTCTCCGCATTTGACAAGCAGAGAAGTAGAGGAAGGTTTTAATCCAAAATATTTTTTGTCAAACTCTTTGGTTTAGTGGTCAAAATGATAGTTGTTTGGAAATAAATGAATCTTCTAAATTCTGACATGTTTTACAAAAACCTAAAAGACATGCAATGGGTTACGAAAATAGCTCTATTTACAGATCGGTAGCCCCGATTTGAAATCCGACTTCATACTTGAAAGCAGACAAGAAGAAAACGATTTAATATAGCAGACATTTTTTTCTATAAAATGTTGCGAAAGGGGTCAAAACGGCTGTTAGTTTGGGAAAGTTTGAAAAACATGTGGTAGTGCATTTAGAGAAACTGCTCTAACGTAAGTTCCATACTGAATAAACGTTCTCCGCATTTGACAAGCAGAGAAGTAGAGGAAGGTTTTAATCCAAAATTTTTTTTGTCAAACTCTTTGGTTTAGTGGTCAAAATGATAGTTGTTTGGAAATAAATGAATCTTCTAACTTCTGACATGTTTTACAAAAACCTAAAAGACATGCAATGGTTTACGAAAATAGCTCTAGTTACATATTGGTAGCCCCGATTTGAAATCCGACTTCATACTTGAAAAGCAGACAAGAAGGGGAAGATTTTATATAGCAGAATTTATTTTTTTGTAAAATGTTGCGAAAGGGGTCAAAACGGCAGTTAAAGTTTGTGAAAGTTTGAAAAACATGTGGTAGTGCATTTAGAGAAACTGCTCTAACGTAAGTTCAATACTGAATAAACGTTCTCCGCATTTGACAAGCAGAGAAGTAGGGGAAGGTTTTAATCCAAAATATTTTTTGTCAAACTCTTTGGTTTAGTGGTCAAAATGATAGTTGTTTGGAAATAAATGAATCTTCTAACTTCTGAAATGTTTTACAAAAACCTAAAAAACATGAAATGGGTTACGAAAATAGCTCTAGTTACAGATTGGTAGCCCCGATTTGAAATCCGACTTCCTCCTTGAAAGCAGACAAGAAGGGGAAGATTTAATATAGCAGACATTTTTTTCTATAAAATGTTGCGAAAGGGGTCAAAATGGCAGTTAAAGTTTGGGAAAGTTTGAAAAACATGTGGTAGTGCATTTAGAGAAACTGCTCTAACGTAAGTTCAATATTGAATAAACGTTCTCCGCATTTGACAAGCAGAGAAGTAGGGGAAGGTTTTAATCCAAAATATTTTTTGTCAAACTCTTTGGTTTAGTGGTCAAAATGATAGTTGTTTGGAAATAAATGAATCTTCTAACTTCTGACATGTTTTACAAAAACCTAAAAGACATGCAATGGTTTACGAAAATAGCTCTAGTTACATATTGGTAGCCCCGATTTGAAATCCGACTTCATACTTGAAAAGCAGACAAGAAGGGGAAGATTTTATATAGCAGAATTTTTTTTCTGTAAAATGTTGCGAAAGGGGTCAAAACGGCAGTTAAATTTTGGCAAAGTTTGAAAAACATGTGGTAGTGCATTTAGAGAAACTGCTCTAACGCAAGTTCAATACTGAATAAACGTTCTCCGCATTTGACAAGCAGAGAAGTAGGGGAAGGTTTTAATCCAAAATATTTTTTGTCAAACTCTTTGGTTTAGTGGTCAAAATGATAGTTGTTTGGAAATAAATGAATCTTCTAACTTCTGACATGTTTTACAAAAACCTAAAAGACATGCAATGGTTTACGAAAATAGCTCTAGTTACATATTGGTAGCCCCGATTTGAAATCCGACTTCATAATTGAAAAGCAGACAAGAAGGGGAAGATTTTATATAGCAGAATTTATTTTTTTGTAAAATGTTGCGAAAGGGGTCAAAACGGCAGTTAAAGTTTGTGAAAGTTTGAAAAACATGTGGTAGTGCATTTAGAGAAACTGCTCTAACGTAAGTTCAATACTGAATAAACGTTCTCCGCATTTGACAAGCAGAGAAGTAGGGGAAGGTTTTAATCCAAAATATTTTTTGTCAAACTCTTTGGTTTAGTGGTCAAAATGATAGTTGTTTAGAAATAAATGAATCTTCTAACTTCTGACATGTTTTACAAAAACCTAAAAGACATGCAATGGTTTACGAAAATAGCTCTAGTTACATATTGGTAGCCCCGATTTGAAATCCGACTTCATACTTGAAAAGCAGACAAGAAGGGGAAGATTTTATATAGCAGAATTTTTTTTCTGTAAAATGTTGCGAAAGGGGTCAAAACGGCAGTTAAATTTTGGCAAAGTTTGAAAAACATGTGGTAGTGCATTTAGAGAAACTGCTCTAACGCAAGTTCAATACTGAATAAACCTTCTCCGCATTTGACAAGCAGAGAAGTAGAGGAAGGTTTTAATCCAAAATATTTTTTGTCAAACTCTTTGGTTTAGTGGTCAAATGATAGTTGTTTGGAAATAAATGAATCTTCTAACTTCTGAAATGTTTTACAAAAATCAAAAAGACATGCAATGGGTTACGAAAATAGCTCTAGTTACATATTGGTAGCCCCGATTTGAAATCCGACTTCGTACTTGAAAAGCAGACAAGAAGGGGAAGATTTTATATAGCAGAATTTTTTTTCTATAAAATGTTGCGAAAGGGGTCAAAACGGCAGTTAAATTTTGGGAAAGTTTGAAAAACATGTGGCAGTGCATTTAGAGAAACTGCTCTAACGTAAGTTCAATACTGAATAAACGTTCTCCGCATTTGAAAAGCAGAGAAGTAGGGGAAGGTTTTAATCCAAAATATTTTTTGTCAAACTCTTTGGTTTAGTGGTCAAAATGATAGTTGTTTGGAAATAAATGAATCTTCTAACTTCTGACATGTTTTACAAAAACCTAAAAGACATGCAATGGGTTACGAAAATAGCTCTAGTTACAAATTGGTAGCCCCGATTTGAAATCCGACTTCATACTTGAAAGCAGACAAGAAGGGGAAGATTTAATATAGCAGACATTTTTTATATAAAATGTTGCGAAAGGGGTCAAAACGGCAGTTAGTTTGGGAAAGTTTGAAAAACATGTGGTAGTGCATTTTGAGAAACTGCTCTAACGTAAGTTACATACTGAATAAACGTTCTCCGCATTTGACAAGCAGAGAAGTAGAGGAAGGTTTTAATCCAAAATATTTTTTGTCAAACTCTTTGGTTTAGTGGTCAAAATGATAGTTGTTTGGAAATAAATGAATCTTCTAACTTCTGACATGTTTTACAAAAACCTAAAAGACATGCAATGGGTTACGAAAATAGCTCTAGTTACAAATTGGTAGCCCCGATTTGAAATCCGACTTCATACTTGAAAGCAGACAAGAAGGGGAAGATTTTATATAGCAGAATTTTTTTTCTATAAAATGTTGCGAAAGGGGTCAAAACGGCAGTTAAATTTTGGGAAAGTTTGAAAAACATGTGGTAGTGCATTTAGAGAAACTGATCTAACGTAAGTTCCATACTGAATAAACCTTCTCCGCATTTGACAAGCAGAGAAGTAGAGGAAGGTTTTAATCCAAAATATTTTTTGTCAAACTCTTTGGTTTAGTGGTCAAATGATAGTTGTTTGGAAATAAATGAATCTTCTAACTTCTGAAATGTTTTACAAAAATCAAAAAGACATGCAATGGGTTACGAAAATAGCTCTAGTTACATATTGGTAGCCCCGATTTGAAATCCGACTTCGTACTTGAAAAGCAGACAAGAAGGGGAAGATTTTATATAGCAGAATTTTTTTTCTATAAAATGTTGCGAAAGGGGTCAAAACGGCAGTTAAATTTTGGGAAAGTTTGAAAAACATGTGGCAGTGCATTTAGAGAAACTGCTCTAACGTAAGTTCAATACTGAATAAACGTTCTCCGCATTTGAAAAGCAGAGAAGTAGGGGAAGGTTTTAATCCAAAATATTTTTTGTCAAACTCTTTGGTTTAGTGGTCAAAATGATAGTTGTTTGGAAATAAATGAATCTTCTAACTTCTGACATGTTTTACAAAAACCTAAAAGACATGCAATGGGTTACGAAAATAGCTCTAGTTACAAATTGGTAGCCCCGATTTGAAATCCGACTTCATACTTGAAAGCAGACAAAAAGGGGAAGATTTTATATAGCAGAATTTTTTTTCTATAAAATGTTGCGAAAGGGGTCAAAACGGCAGTTAAATTTTGGGAAAGTTTGAAAAACATGTGGTAGTGCATTTAGAGAAACTGCTCCAACGTAAGTTCCATACTGAATAAACCTTCTCCGCATTTGACAAGCAGAGAAGAAGAGGAAGGTTTTAATCGAAAATATTTTTTGTCAAACTCTTTGGTTTAGTGGTCAAAATGATAGTTGTTTGGAAATAAATGAATCTTCTAACTTCTGACATGTTTTACAAAAACCTAAAAGACATGCAATGGGTTACGAAAATAGCTCTAGTTACAGATTGGTAGCCCCGATTTGAAAACCGACTTCATACTATAACCCTCCCGTTGTCCTTCTATTATGCCTAGCACACAGTGTCCCCCCCGGGGTCACTCTGTCCCGTCTTGGCTAAAGGCCCAGTGGGCACAAGTGTGACAGTATGGGTGTGAACAGCCTTTGCAGATGTATTTCTTACACCTGCAGCACGCTGTGTGTGTCTTGGCGTCCTTCTTGGGTGGGCAGACCTGACACCTCTTCCTCTTACTCGCCCCCAGCGGGGCGGCCGGGGCGGCGGCGGCGGCCGGGCCGGCGGCTCGCTCGCGGGCCTGCGGACGATCCTCGGCGGATACACGCTCGCCCCGTATGACTTTGACAAGTGCGGACGCGGCTTCGGTGCGGGGGAGACGCTGCCTTCTTTGGATCAAGGGCTTCACGAGCGCCTTTCCGAGCTGCTCCAGGAACACCCTCCTCTTGTTCCGCTTCCCGGGCATCCAGTCGGGGTTGATCTCTCGCCATATGACAAAGGCGTTGTAGGAGGACACGTCGAGGATGTTGTGGAAGATGACCAGGGGCCAGCGGGCGGTCATCCGTCTGCAGCTGTAGGTCCCGACCACCTTGTCTAGGTTGTCCACGCCGCCCTTGTTGCAGTTGTAGTCTAGGATGAGGGCCGGCTTCCGGTCTCGGCGATCGCTGACGTCAGGCTCCGCGTGCCGCGTGCTCAGAAGCAGCACGTTCTTATTTCTCTTTGCCAGGTAGGACACTAGAGTGGCGGTGGGCGTGAAGGCGAACCTGGAGGACGAGACCTGTCTGCCCTTGGACTGGAGCAGCGCGGGAGGGAGCTCGGGCTTGTTCTTTCGCACCGTGCCCACCATGGTGAGGTTCCTCTCGAGGAGCCGCTGCCCGAGTTCGTAGGAGGTGAAGAAATTGTCACACGTGACGTTGTGACCGGTCGGCAGTCCCTCGGTCAGATCGAGGACGACGCGCGCGCCCTGGTTCTTCTCGGGGCATCCGCCGGCCGCCTTGCCGGTGTACACTTGCATCTTCCAAGCGTAGCTGGACTTGGCGTCGCAGGCCACCCACGACTTGATGCCGTATTTGGCCGGCTTGCTGGGAATGTACTGTCGGAAAGGACAGCGTCCTTGAGGCGAGGGAGAGGGGAGGGAGAGGAGAGGGAGAGGAGAGGGAGAGGAGATTAGCAGGAGATTAGCAGCAGCGTCATCGTTACAGGCTCACCATCGGGGCGCACTGCGTTTACGTTACACGCAGCCGCCGACGCCGCCGCCCGTGCCACTGCCCATTGCTACTGCTGCCCATTGCTACTACTGCCGATTGCTACCGCTGCCCGTGCTACTACACGTACATACACAGATACATTGACTGCTACCGCTCTCTATGCACAGATACATAGACTGCCCGTGCTCTCTACGCCACGCGTACATACGCAGATACATTGACTGCTACCGCTCTCTATGCACAGATACATAGACTGCCCGTGCTCTCTACGCCACGCGTACAAACACAGATACATAGACTGCCCGTGCTCTCTACGCTACGCGTACGTACACAGATGCATAGACGGTACCTCTGAACGGGACCAGTTGTTCGTCCACCGTCACTTCGGGCCCCGGGTTGTAGAGGGCCTGCAGCCGCTCCTCCCACAGGTCCCACACCTCTCTCACGGCCGCCAGTCTGTCGGTGGCGAGTCTCGCGGGTCTCGACTGGCGGTCGTCGAATCGCAGCAGCCTCGAGTACTTGTGAAACGCCTTGAGCGGCATGGTGGCGCGGAACACGGTCCTGCCGCTCTCGGCGTCCCACAGGCTGGCCGCGGCCTCGCCTCGGGACCTGTAGACGCCGGCTAGGATCAGCAGCCCTACGTAGGCGCGCAGGTCGGTGGAGTCCATGGGTCGCCAGCCGTCGCCGTATTTTCTCACCCCCTGCAGATTGGTCATGTCCACGATGATCCTTTCTATCGCCGGTGTGACAAACAGCCGGAAGGCGGACTCGATGTCGAGCGCTCGCGACGCGGCGTAGGCCGTGGGGCCCGGCGTCACGGCGGGGCAGGGCTGGCGGATGGCGCGGGGTCGGTCCGGGCCGCGATAGGCCGCGGAGGACCATTTGATTTTGCCGTTTTTCGACAGCAACGTCTCCCTTTCTCGCTCTGGCTCTCTGGCTCTGTCTGGCTCTCTGTCTCGCTCTCGGGCAGCGGCCGCGTCTCCCTCCGGCTCTTCCTCCGGCTCTTCCTCCGGATCTTCCTCCGAAGAGGAGCTCGACCGCGAGGCCGAGTCGTCTCCGTAGTCGTCCGCGTCGCGCTCGGGGTTGTATTCCTCACCGTCTTCATCTTCCGAAACGTCCTCCTCTTCGGAATCGCAGTAGTCTTCTTCGTCTTCTTGGTCGACGCTGGAGGATATCTGTTCCAGGACCTGAGCCGCGCTGAAACCGGGACTGCGAGGCGTCGTAGGCGGAGGCAACACGCTCGGCGGGGTCGTATTCCTCGTCGCCGTCGTCCTCGTCGTCGTCCTCGTCGTCGTCCTCATCTTGTTCTTCTTGTTGTTGTTGTTGTTGTTGTTGTTCTTGTTGTTCTTCTTCCTCTTCTTCTTCTTCCTGACAATATTAGTAGGCTCTCTACGCCCTGCTTACTGTCGTAGGCGGAGGGCTCACGCTCGGCGGGGTCGTATTCCTCCTCGTCGTCGTCCTCGTCGTCGTCCTCTTCTTCTTCTTCTTCTTCTTCTTCCTGACAATATTAGTAGCCTCTCTACGCCCTGCTTACGGTGGCCACGTGAATGGGACGAGGCACGCGAATGGACGAGGCGCGTGGTCGGCCCTGCCTGCTCCTTCGGCCCTTCGGCCCTTCGCCCCTTCGCCCCTTCGGCCCCTTGGCCCCTTCGGTCCCATCCGGGACGCTCGGCTGGCCTACCCGCGTGATAGCACCGAGGTCGTGCACAGAGTTGGTGGGGACAACTGGTCCCTGCCGGGGTCACTCCGACCCGGCCCAGACAGAGGGGAACAACTCCTAACACAGGCCCCGGGTCACTCCGACCCGGCTCAGACAGGGGTAGGAGGGGAGGGTTTACAACATACACCTTGCTAACGCCGCCGGGGTCTCTCTGACCCCAGGCCCCCGGAACAGAGGGGAACAACTCATAACGCAGGGCTTACAACAGGGCTCGGGTCAATGTGACCTGGCCCAGACAGGGGTAGGAGGGTTACAACATACACCTTGCTAAACGCTGCCGGGGTCTCTCTAACCCACACAGACACTGGGAATCGACTCGGAACGCTGGCCGGTGGTCACTCTGTCCCGCCGAGGCAAGGGGAAGGTTGTCTAACAACAGCCATACCCGAAAGGCACAATTTCCACAACCAAGGGAAAGTAGTTTGTAGGGGGGCGTTTTTAGATTCGATATCCAAACTCACACGGTGCCCAAGGGCCCGTTTGGGGCAGACACGCCGTATTCGACACAGGCCCTTGCCCGGAATGTTGAGAATGTCAATTTTGGGGCAGGACCTTTTACTAGTATCCAGCAGGTGGTGGTGTTGGGTCACTGTGACCCCGGCCTGCCGGGGTCTCTCTGACCCACACAGACACGGGGGAAGCGACAGGTGACGCTGCCGAGGGTCACTCTGACCCCTCTGACGTCACTATGACCCCGCCCACACAGGGGCAGGGGCAGGAGGGTTACAACATACACCTTGCTAACGCCGCCGGGGTCACTCTGACCCCTCTGACGTCACTATGACCCCGCCCACACAGGGGCAGGAGGGTTACAACATACACCTTGCTAAGGCTGCCGGGGTCACTCCGACCCACACACAGACACGGGCAATCAACTCGGAACTGCCCGGGGTCGCTCTGACCCGCCGAGACAACGGGAGGGTTATAACCCTCCCGTTGTCCTTCTATTATGCCT